>NW_022437997.1:8126-20361 GCF_009761245.1 Sapajus apella | reverse complement strand
AAACTCCAGGACATTTGCATGTTGCACAACTGACACTCTTCACCCATTAAACAACTCCCAAGCCACCCTTTGACATTCTTTTTTATTTTATCTGAGACAAAGTTTCACTCTGTGGCCCAGGCTGGAGTGCTGTGATGTGATCTTGGCTCACTGCAACCTCCACCTCCCAGGTTCGAGCGATCCTCCTGCCTCAGCCACCCACGTAGCTGGGATCTCAGGTGCCCACCGCTGTGCTTGGCTAATTTTTGTATTATCATTAGTAGTAGTTGCAGCAGTAGTATTTGAGACAGAATTTCTCTCTTGTTGCCCAGGCTGGGGTGCAAGGGCGCAATCTCAGCTCAAGGCAACCTCTACCTCCCAGGTTCAAGCGATTCTCCTGCCTCAGCCTCCCAAGTAGCTGGGATTAGAGGCATGTGCCACGATCTCAGCCCACCTCAACCTCCACCTCCCAGGTTGAAAAGGTTCTCCTGCCTCAACCTCCCAAGTAGCTGGGATTACACGCACCTGCCCCCATGCCCAGCTAATTTTTGTATTTTCAGTAGAGTTTCACTACATTGGCCAGGCTGGTCTCGAACTCCTGACCTCAGGTGATCCACCGGCCTTGCCCTCAAAGTGCTGGTGAAGAGGGAGACCCAGGCATCTCAGATCAACTTCCCCTTTTCATTCCTAAGACTGCAAACTGAAACCCTTTTCATATGTAATTCCTAAGGCTGTAAACTGAGACCCTTTTCATATGTTAAACTATAAACCTAAGATTCTTCCATGTGTAACATCTAAAGTATAAGCCTATATAAAGAAGGAAGCTTCCTTTGTTAGGCGAGCTTGGATATTAGGCAAATATGCCACCTGGCTCCCGGCCGAATAAACTCCTTCCTCCAATATTCGGTGTCTGAGAGATCTGTTTCCCACGGCCGCTCCTGCAACATTTTTGTGCATTGGCCGGGAAGGGAGTCTGGGATAGCAGGTGGTGGGAAAAAGTCTCTTAGGTGGTTTGCCTAGCCCTGTGGAGCATCCTTGTGGGGGGACTCCTGCTCCTGGGCAGGTATTTGCCCGGTGGAAAAGCTTTGCCGGAGCGGAGCAGGGAGGCCCTGCAGTCCGGATCCACCCAGTGGCTGAACACCGAGGAGGAGTGAGCATTTGGGGAAGTCTGGACAACTGAATTTGGTAAGATTGTACCCGCGAAAGTAGCCCACCCCGTTTTGGGTGGAAGCGTGGCCTGATCACCCACGGGTGCCAGATGGGCACGTTGGAAGGTAGCTCTCTGTCGACTTGGAAGGAGAGCATTCGGATGTGTGTCTGTGTGTGGATGTGTGTCTGTGTCGTCGTACCCGGGAAAGTAGCCCACCCCGTTTTTGGTGGAAGCGTGGACTGATCACCCACGGGTGCCAGATTGGCACGTCGAAAGGTAGCTCTCTGTAACCTTGGAAGCTTTTGCTTATGGTTTTGAATGGAAGGAGAGCAATCGGATGTGTGTCTGTGTGTGGATGTGTGTCTGTGTGTGGATGTGTGTCTGTGTGTAGATGTGTCCAGCCGGACTCATCAGTCATAAAAGGTATTGGGCCCATTAGGAAGGGCCTCAGGCATCAAGCAATTTGTAAGAATTAGAGACAGCCACATAAGGCTGAGTGAAGAAGCCTCCGGGCATGTAAAAGGATTGAAGTGAATGTAAATCAGAGAGTGCTCTGTGCTGTGTCTTGCGAGTCGGGAACTGCTATGAGTGAACTAACAGTTTCCTAAGTGTGGGAATTGTTTCTTTGAACTGTTAATAAGGCTCACTCCCATAGTAAGCCCACCTCTTTAGAAACCATGCTGAAAAATTTCAAGAAGGGATTTAGTGGGACTTATAAAGTCACTATGACACCAGAGAAATTAAGTGTTTTATGTAGGGAAGATTGGCCAGCATTTAGGGTAGGTTGGCCCCCAGAGGGGGCCCTAGACAGATCCCTTGTCTCCAAAGTAAGGCCTGAGGTTATATACCACGAGCTAGAACACCTTGATCAATTTCCATACACAGACTCGTGGTTGCAGTTAGTGTTAAACGCTCCAAAGTGGCTTAAAGAGCAGGCAGCGACTGTTTTAGTAGCCGAGGGATAGACTGCTAGAAACCACCATCCCCCTCGCTGCCAAGAAATGTGGACTCCCAAGTCCAGGCAAATTCAGTGGCAGAAACAGGCAGGATTTGCATGTACAAATACTTCAGTTATTGGAAGTGGCTAACTGGGCGTTTGTAAACCAAGAGGCGATAAGCCAGAGGGAAAATCATAGGGAAAGGGAACGTCGGGCTCAACGGAAGCTGACTTGAGAGCTGCTGCTATGAGATGAACGCCCCCCAGAGTGTGGAAAAAGGGGGGTCCCTGGAAAGCCCCACAGTCTGCCCACCTGCGCCTGCAACGCGATCAGTGTGCATTTTGTCAAGAAATAGGACATGGGAAAATAATGCCCACAGTTAATGGGAGAACAGGGCGATCCTAAGCACGAGGATCCAGATAAAAAGTGAAGGGACTCTGTTCAATCTAATGGAAGGGCCACTGGATTGAAAGAGAGGGGGCCAGACTCATATGCCCCCAAAGAGCCCACGGTCCAGACGACAGCCCTGTAACCCCCATGGAAAAAACAGAACCAATATTGTTAGCGCTATTAAGGTGTTAAGAGAACAGATTTTCTTGTTCTTATTGGACTGCCCCTGCACCCCTTCTCTGGCAAAACCTGTTGTGTAAATCAAGGGCCATTATCCCATTCGAAAAGGAGACTCCCTGCAGCTAAAAATGCCTTAGGCAGGGGTCATCTAGGCTCTCACTGTACCTTGGGAAGGAGGGTGGAGCCTTCCTAGCCAGAAGCAGAAGACTGATATTATCACCCAGGCCCATGCAGGGCTTGCGTGGCTTTGCACCCAACTCATACACGCAGTTGGGATTATTGCCAGCAGAGGATAGTTGGTTCACTTAATTGGACTTAAAGGATACCTCCTTAGCATTGGACTGGCCTCAGAGAGTCAAAACAACTATTTGCATTTCAATGGCAGAAACCCAGAAGCAGGTGTAACCACTCAATACACCTGGACCCAGCTTCCCAGGGGCTCAGAAACTCTCATCATCCTTGGGAAGGCATCAGCCCATGACCGCACCCCAGAAGTTTCTTGCTTGCATGCTGCCCCGGTATGCTGATAACCTTCTATTGGGACACCCCACGGCAGTCGGGTGCGCAAACAAATGCCTTACTCCGGCACCTGGAGGACCGTGGGTATAAAGTGTCTAAAAGGAAAGCCCTGATTTGCCAAGAAGCAAATGCAGTAGCTGAGGCTTACCATCTGGAAGGGGGAATGCAGGCTAGACGCAGAGAGGAAGCAAGCCGCTTGCAGAGTGACAGAACCTGAGACTAAAAGGCAGGTGAGAGAGCTCCTGGGAGCAGTGGGTTTTGTAAATTGTGCATTTCCAAGCTTCGCAGTACTAGCCAAACCCCTCTATGATGTGACAAAGGGGGAGACAAGGAGCCCTTTGAATGGGGATCCCGGCAGCGTCAGGCCTACCAGGAACTGGAAACAAAACTAATGTCAGCTCCAGCTTTGGGGCTGCCTGATTTAACAAAGCCCTTCACATTATATGTGGCAGAAAGAGAAAGAGTGGCAGTTGGGGTCCTAGTCCAAACAGTAGGACCTTGGCCCAGGCCTGTAGCTTACCTCTCCAAGCAGCTGGATGGAGTTTCCAAAGGATGGCCCCCGTGCTTAAGGGCCCTGGCAGCAGCTGCTCTGCTGGCACAAGAAGCAGATAAACTAACCCTGGGACAGAACCTAAATATCAAGGCACCTCACGCAGTAGTGACTCTAAATGAATACCAGAGGGCACAACTGGTTACCAGATGTTAGGCTGACCAAATACCAGGGCCTGCTATGTGAAAATCCCCGCATCACCATTAAAATCTGCAACACCTTAAACCCCGCCACTTTGCTCCCAATGTCAGAGGGTCCCGTTGAACACAACTGTATTGAAGTCCTGGACACAGTCTATTCCAGCAGGCCTGATCTTCGGGATCAGCCATGGACAGTAGCAGACTGGGAGCTGTATGTGGATAGGAGCAGCTTTGTCAATCCACCAGGGGAAAGATGTGCAGGCTACGCCGTGGTAACTCTGGACACTGTAATCGAGGCCAAATCATTGCCTCGGGGCACCTCAGCTCAGAAGGCTGAACTCATTGCTTTAACTCAAGCCCTAGAGCTGAGTAAAGATAAGGCCGTAAAGGTTTACACCGACTCTGGATATGCCTTTTCCCGACTCTCCAAGTACGTGGAGCGCTGTACAAAGAGAGAGGCCTGTTAACTTCAGGGGGAAAAGAAAGAAACTTTCAGCATGAAATCTTTCAGCTGCTAGAAGCAGTCTGGAAGCCCCAGAGAGTGGCAGTCGTGCATTGCCGAGGACATCGGTGGGCCCACCCTTCTGTGGCCCTAGGAAATTCCCAAGCAGATTCAGCAGCTCGTACGTAGGGCAGCATCTGCACCCTACCGGATAGCAGTTACAGCCCCGCTGATTCCCGAGATCCCTGATCTAATACCTACTTACTCTAAGGAGGAAAGAGACTTTCTCCAGACAGAAGGGGCAACTGATTAAAGAAGGATGGATCCAACGGCCAGATGGAAAAAGAACAGCACCACAGCTGCAGGGGCCAGCAGTTGTACAAGCCGTACATGAGACCACTCATTTAGATCAAGAGTCGCTTGAAAAGATGTTGGGCCAGTGCTTTTACATCTCACACTTAGCAGCCTTGACCAAAACTGTGGCACAGCGATGCACTACATGTCGGCAACACAACGCGAGGCAGGGTCCGACTATTCCCCCTGGAATTCAAGCTTATGGAGCAGCTCCGTTTGAAGATCTCCGGGTAGACTTCATTGAAATGTCCAAGTGTGGGGGACATAAGTATTTGTTGGTCCTGGTGTGCACATACTCTGGGTGGGACTGAAAGGGCCCATGAAGTAACCTGCGTGCTGCTTCGAGATCTTATCCCTAGGTTTGGACTACCACTGCACATTGGGGCACACGGTGCACCAGCACTTGTGGCAGATTTCGTCCGGAAAACAGCAACGGCCTTGGACATCACCTGGCAACGGCACACTGCCTACCGACCTCAGAGTTCCGGAAAGGTGGAAAAATGAGCTGGACCATCAAAAAGAGCTTAGGGAAAGTGTTCAGGAAACAAGATTAGAGTGGGTGTGGGCACTTCCCTTGGGGTTATTCAAAATTAGAGGCACCCCCTTTAGGAAAAACAGGATATTCCGCTATGAAGTCTTATACCATAGGCCCCCTCCCCTACTCTGGGCACTCCTAGAAACTCCTCGGGAGTGGGGAGAGATTGAGTTAGGATGCTAGTCACCAGCTCTAAGGAGAATCGCTTAGGATCCTTCAACCTGAGTAAATAACAAATGTCCTGTAAGCCTTTTTCTCCCCAGCTCACCCTTTCTCACTAGGTAATCACGTGTGGAAAAAGGACGGGAGTACAGCCCCTCTAAAGCCACAATGGAAAGGACCTCAGACCTGAACCTGACCAATCCCACAGCGATGAAGGTAGAGGGAATCCCAGCCTGAATCCACCTCAGCCGTGTAAAAACCAGCAACAGCTGAGACTTAGACCAAGGCAAGGACTGCAGAATCACCTTAAGAAGGACAACAAGCCTTGCTCCAGCCACATCCCGGAAGCTGGCTGCTCCACGCACGGCCGAAGCATGAGGAGATTTATTGCGGAACTTGTTCTTCTTAATATTTGGACTTGCACAGTAGGAACATTAACTAATTTTGAAGAATGCCCTCAGTATGTACACCAGGTAGGACATAAAAGTTCCTCTTTTTTCCTGCAGTTCTTATAAATGTACAGGGACACAGAAGGGAAACTGTTTCTATAATGGTACTCAACTAAGGTGTGTAATCCATGAGATGGACAGGTAGCTGTGTCATAGGCATCATTAAGCCTTCTTTCTTCCTATTATCTGTTAAGATAGGTGAGCTGTTAGGGCATTCAGTATACTCAGCTAGGGAGAAGAGAGACCTGAAACTAGGGAACTGGACAGATGATGAGTGGCCACCGGAGAGAATTATTGAGTACTATGGGCTGGCCACATGGGCTGAGGATGGCTCATGGGGATACCGGACCCCTATTTACATGCTCAACCAGATCATCCGGTTGCGGGCTGTTTTGGAAATACTAATGAAACGGGCAAAGCTCTGTTCCTCTTGGCCCGACAAGAAACTCAAATGAGAAATGCGATTTATCAGAACCAACTGGCCCTAGATTATTTGCTAGCAGCCGAAGGAGGAGTCTGGGGAAAAATTCAGTCTAACCAACTGCTGTCTGCACGTAGATGACCAGGGGCAAGCAGTGGAGGATATTGTGTGAGACACGACCAAACTGGCACACGTGCCTGTACAGGTGTGGCACGGATTTAACCCTGAGTCCCTCTTTGCAGGTTGGTTCTCATCCTTGGGAGGATTCAAAACCCTCATCATAAGTGTTATAATAATAATAGCTGTTCGTTTACTGCTCCCTTGTCTACTGCCCCTGTTCCTTCAGATGATTAGGGGATACATCACTACTGTAGTTAGCCAAAAAGTGACATCACAAGTGTATTATATGGAACATTATCAGTCAGTTTGGTCAGAAAATCTGGAAAGTGAGAATGAAAGTGAGACCTCTCACTAATATTATAAAGTGGTGAGGGTCTCAAAGGGGGGAATGAAGAGGGAGGCCCAGGCATCTCAGATCAACTTCTTCTCTTCATCCCTAAGACTATAAGATTCCCCTTTTCATTCCTAAGACTGTAAACCAAAGCCCTTTTCATATGTAATTCCTAAGACGGTAAACTGAGACCCTTTTCATATGTAATTCCTAAGACTGTAAACTGAAACCCTTTTCATATGTAATTCCTAAGACTGTAAACTGAGACCCTTTTCATATGTTAAGCTATAAACCTAAGATTCTTTTTTTTTTTTTTTTTGAGACGGAGTTTCGCTCTTGTTCCGCAGGCTGGAGTGCAATGGCGCCATCTCGGCTCACCGCAACCTCCGCCTCCTGGGCTCAGGCAATTCTCCTGCCTCAGCCTCCTGAGTAGCTGGGATTACAGGCACGCGCCACCATGCCCAGCTGATTTTTTGTATTTTTAGTAGAGACGGGGTTTCACCATGTTGACCAGGATGGTCTCGATCTCTTGACCTCGTGATCCACCCGCCTCGGCCTCCCAAAGTGCTGGGATTACAGGCGTGAGCCACCGCGCCCGGCCTAAACCTAAGATTCTTCCATGTGTAACATCTAAAGTATAAGCCTATATAAAGAAGGAACCTTCCTTTGTTAGGGAAGCTTGGATATTAGGCAAATATGCCACCTTGCTGCCAGCCGAATAAACTCCTTCCTCCAATATTCGGTGTCCGAGAGATCTGTTTCCCGCGGCCGCTCCTGCAACACTCCAGCCTCTGCCTCCTGAGTAGCTGGGACTGCAGGTACCCACCACCATGCCCAGCTAATTTTTTTGCATTTTTAGTAGAGATGGGGTTTCACCATGTTGCTCAGGATGGTCTCGATCTCCTGGCCGTCTGATCCGCCCGCCTTGGCCTCCCAAGGTGCTGGGATAACAGGTGTGAGCTACCGCGCCTGGACAATAAATTTGTTTTCTTTATAAATTATCCAGTCAGGCCAGGCACGGTGGCTCACGTCTGTAATTCCAGCACTTTGGGAGGCCAAGGCGGGTGGATCACAAGGTCAGGTCAGCTAAGATGGTGAAACTCCATCTCTACTAAAAATACCAAAATTAGCTGGGAGTGGTGGCGAGCACCTGTAATCCCAGCTACTTGGGAGGCTGAGGCAGAGAATCACAGAGTTTGCACTGAGCCAAGATTGCACCACTGCACTCCAGCCTGGGTAACGGAGCAAGACCCCGCCTCAAAAAATAAAATAAAATAATAATAATAAATTATGCAGTTATCGGCATTCTATTATAGCAACAGGAAACAGACTCAGGCACCCTCCTCTCCCTCTCAGCTAGAAGAAGCAACCTAAGTCCAGAGGCTGTTCCTTCTCTTGCGCTATCCACATGGTCTCAGCCTTGAATCCAGGGACACAGTGCTGCCACCAAACTCAAGTCAGGTGTCCACAAAACTGTCCAACCCTTAGGGGAAGTAAGAGCAGCAAGGAGATCCCAGCAAGGAGTTCCTACAGGGAGGGCTCCAGAGGCCCCATGAGAAAGGGAACTTGCCCCAGGGGCCTTCCTGTTCTGAGGGGCATTGTGGGTGTGGGGTTGGACCTTGACTGAACTCTGGTTCAGTTTTTCCTGGCTGGGGGACTTTGGGCACACCATTTAACCTCTCTAGCTGGCAGTTTTGCTATCTATAAAATGGAAAGAACCAAATAAACCCACATTTCCGGGTTGCCGTGAACTTAATGAGCCAGCCGGTTACAGTTCCCCTTCCCAGAGTCCCAGGCCTTCCCATTGCCTCTGCACCTGTGAAGATTCAAGTCAGGGCTGGGCACAGTGACTCATGCCTGTAATCTCAGCATTTTGGGAGGCTGAAGCAGGCGGATCACCTGAGGTCAGGAGTCTGACACCAGCCTGGCCAACATGGTGAGACCCCGTCTCTACCAAAAATACAAAATTAGCTGGGTGTCATGGAATGCGCCTGTAGTCCTAGCTACTTGGGAGGCTGAGGCAGGAGAATGGCTTGATCTCGGGAGGCAGAGGTTGCAGTGAGCCGAGATAGAGCCATTGTACTCCAGCCTGGGCGACAGAGTGAGACTCTGTCTCAAAAAAAAAAAAAAAACTCTAAAGATGAAAAAGTTACATAGGCAGGAGGGCATGTGAGTTCTAGCAGAGGGACTGGCATCTGCAGAGCCCCTGTGGTAGAAGATGCCCCAAATTCACCTTTTCAGGAAGGTGGAATAGAGGCAGCCTTTTCCCATTTTCTTCTTCCAAATAACCCCTCCCACTGACGAACAAGAAACAGAAACTCCATCTTCTAAGAAAGTATTTCTGACCTTAAAAAAAAAATTAAAAATATTGTCAATATTGTAGAAAAATGTCAAGTGCTCCTGATTCCGATACGGTTAAATAACAAAATTATCGAATAATTTTGTATTTTCTCTACTTTTAGAACATGGCCTCCTCACACCAGCTCTTTTTTATTTAAGTTTTATTTTATTTTATTTTTTAAAAGCCAGCCAAATTTAGTAGTGGGGGGTTGTATACCAACTTTAGTGACACTAATGTTAATAAGTTCTGGTAACCCACTTCCATCAGACCAGCCTACATTTTATTTATTTATTTATTTTTGAGATGGAGTCTCGCTCTGTTGCCCAGGCTGGAGTGCAGTGGTGCAATCTTGGCTCATTGCAACCTCCGCCTCCCGGATTCAAGCCACTCTTCTGCCTCAGCCTCCCGAGTAGCTGGGAGTACAGGCACGTGCCACCGTGCCCAGCTAATTTTTGTATTTTTAGTAGAGATGGGGTTTCACCATGTTGACCAGGCTGTTCTCAAACTCATGACCTCAAGTGATCCACCTGCCTCGGTCTCATTATAGGTGTGAGCTCGGCCAGGCCGGCTCTTTCTTAGAGTGCTAGCTGCTGGAATTCTAATGCCTGAACCTTAGAATTAACATCTTCCTAATAAACAACCACTATGAAATAAACCTCAAAAGGCCAAATGCGGTGGTTCACGCCTGTAATCTCAACACTTTGGGAGGCCGAGGCAGGCGGATCGCCTAAGAATGGAAGTTCGAGACCAGCCTGACCAACATGGAGAAATCCTATGTCTACTAAAAATACAAAAATTAGCCAGGCATCGTGGTGCACGCTCGTAACCCAAGTTACTCCAGAGGCTGAGGCAGGAGAATCGCTTGAATCTGGGAGGTGGAGGTTGCAGTGAGCTGAGTTTGTGCCACTGCACTCTAGCCTGGGCAACAGAGTAAGACTCCATCTCAAAAAGGAAGAAAGTTCTTGTTTTGACAACTATTATGTCTGATTCTTAAACTCATTTTTAAATGGAGAATAGCAACTACTTCTGATTTTTTTTTTTTAACTTCAAGGGAGAACGGATACCTCCTCATCTAGTTAAGCCTTTTTTTTCTTTTGAGACAGAGTTTCACTCTGTTGCCTAGGCAACAGAGTGAAATGACATTTCTTAGGTACTTCTAAGCTTTTTTTCTTTAGAGGGGTGGGTCAAATCAGAAGATGATCTTGTGGTAGGTTAGCTAAAAGAAATCTGTGAAATCTCCTCAACTGCGTGCTGTGGCTTACGCCTGTAATCCCAGCACTTTGAGAGTCTGAGACAGGTGGATCACTTGAGGCCAGGAGTTTGAGACTAGCCTGGCAAACATGGCGAAACCTTGTCTCTACTAAAACTACAAAAATTAGCTGGGCATGATGGTACACGCTTGTAATCCCAGCTACTTGGGAGGCTGAGGCAGGAGAATCGCTTGAATCTGAAAGGCAGAGGTTGCAGTGAGCCGAGATGTTGCCACTTTGCTCCAGGCTGGGTGACAAAGCGAGACTCCATCTCATTAAAAAAAGAAATCTTGCCGGGCGCGGTGGCTCACGCTTGTAATCCCAGCACTTTGGGAGGCCGAGGCGGGTGGATCACGAGGTCAAGAGATCGAGACCATCCTGGTCAACATGGTGAAACCCCGTCTCTACTAAAACTACAAAAAATTAGCTGGGCATGGTGGCGCGTGCCTGTAATCCCAGCTACTCAGGAGGCTGAGGCAGGAGAATTGCTTGAACCCAGGAGGCGGAGGTTGCAGTGAGCCGAGATCGCGCCATTGCACTCCAGACTGGGTAACAAGAGCAAAACTCCGTCTCAAAAAAAATAAAAAAATAAAAAAATAAATCTTGGCTGGGCGTGGTGGCTCATGCCTGTAATCCAAGCACTTTGGAGGCGAAGGCGGGCGGATGAACTGAGGTCGGGAGTTCAAGACAAGCCTGACCAACATGGTGAAACCCCATCTTTAAAAAGTAAATAAATAAATAAAAATAACAAAAAAGAAATCTCGAAAGTAGAACAAGAGGAAAGGGAACGACAAATTGGTCCAGAAGCTCCGACATCTGACTGAAAGTTGTTCCCCAAAGAGAAAACCAACCAGACAAAAAACAACCAAGGAAGTTTCCAGAACTTAGGGGCATGAGTTTTTAAATTTAAAAGATCCACAAAAGCCCAGAAGGAAGAATGCAAGACCCGCATCTGGCTAAACGTGTGGAATACCAGAGTACCAGCCACAGGAGAAGGCTCCCAGGCCTCACGTGTGAGGGGTCTGCAATAAGAATGACATCGAACTTCCCAACATCAAAAATAGGACTGCAACCTTTCAAGCAGCTGCGAGTAGAGGTGTACGCCAAAAATACTTGAGAGGCTGAGGCAGGAGAATCGATTGAATCCCGGAGGCAGAGGTTGCAGTGAGCCAAGATTGCACCACTGCACACCAGAAACAATGCCTCCAAATTTGTGGGGATCATTGTTTTAACCGGGAACTCTCTACCAGCCAGACCATTGCTGAAGAATTAACAATGCTACACTTTGGGTTTAGGTTTAGATGCAGTCTTTTTTTTTTTAATTATTATTTTTTTTAGAGACAGGGTTTCTCCATGTTGGTCAGGCTGGTCTTCCTGACCTCAGATGATCCGCCTGCCTTGGCCTCCCAAAGTGCTGGGATTACAGGCATGAGCCACCGTGCCCGGCCTAGAAGCAGTCTTTAAAAAAAAAAATGTAGCAAAGAGTATCACTGAACGCCTTGATTAAAAAAAAAGTAAAAAAAAAGTGTGGTAAAATATGCATAATATAAAATTTACAATCTTAGCTGGGTGTGGTGATATAAATGGCATTTTAAGATGGTAAATTTTAGATAACAGATCACACCTGTAATCCCAGCATTTTGGGAGGCCAAGGCAGGCAGATCACATGAGGTCAGGAGTTCAAGACCAGCCTGACCAACATGGAGAAACCGCATCTCTGCTAAAAGTACAAAATTAGCGAGGTATGGTGACACATGCCTGTAATCCCAGCTGCTCAGGAGGCTCAGGCAGGAGAATCGCTTGAACCTGGGAGGCAGAGGTTGCGTTGAGCTGAGAGTGCGCCATTGCACCGCAGCCTGGGCAACAAGAGCGAAACTCTGTGTCAAATACTACTGCTACTAATAATAATAATAATACAAAAATTAGCCAAGCGTGGTGGGCACCTGAGATCCCAGCTACTTGGGTGGCTGAGGCAGGAGGATCA
>NW_022437997.1:0-7926 GCF_009761245.1 Sapajus apella | reverse complement strand
AAACTCCAGGACATTTGCATGTTGCACAACTGACACTCTTCACCCATTAAACAACTCCCAAGCCACCCTTTGACATTCTTTTTTATTTTATCTGAGACAAAGTTTCACTCTGTGGCCCAGGCTGGAGTGCTGTGATGTGATCTTGGCTCACTGCAACCTCCACCTCCCAGGTTCGAGCGATCCTCCTGCCTCAGCCACCCACGTAGCTGGGATCTCAGGTGCCCACCGCTGTGCTTGGCTAATTTTTGTATTATCATTAGTAGTAGTTGCAGCAGTAGTATTTGAGACAGAATTTCTCTCTTGTTGCCCAGGCTGGGGTGCAAGGGCGCAATCTCAGCTCAAGGCAACCTCTACCTCCCAGGTTCAAGCGATTCTCCTGCCTCAGCCTCCCAAGTAGCTGGGATTAGAGGCATGTGCCACGATCTCAGCCCACCTCAACCTCCACCTCCCAGGTTGAAAAGGTTCTCCTGCCTCAACCTCCCAAGTAGCTGGGATTACACGCACCTGCCCCCATGCCCAGCTAATTTTTGTATTTTCAGTAGAGTTTCACTACATTGGCCAGGCTGGTCTCGAACTCCTGACCTCAGGTGATCCACCGGCCTTGCCCTCAAAGTGCTGGTGAAGAGGGAGACCCAGGCATCTCAGATCAACTTCCCCTTTTCATTCCTAAGACTGCAAACTGAAACCCTTTTCATATGTAATTCCTAAGGCTGTAAACTGAGACCCTTTTCATATGTTAAACTATAAACCTAAGATTCTTCCATGTGTAACATCTAAAGTATAAGCCTATATAAAGAAGGAAGCTTCCTTTGTTAGGCGAGCTTGGATATTAGGCAAATATGCCACCTGGCTCCCGGCCGAATAAACTCCTTCCTCCAATATTCGGTGTCTGAGAGATCTGTTTCCCACGGCCGCTCCTGCAACATTTTTGTGCATTGGCCGGGAAGGGAGTCTGGGATAGCAGGTGGTGGGAAAAAGTCTCTTAGGTGGTTTGCCTAGCCCTGTGGAGCATCCTTGTGGGGGGACTCCTGCTCCTGGGCAGGTATTTGCCCGGTGGAAAAGCTTTGCCGGAGCGGAGCAGGGAGGCCCTGCAGTCCGGATCCACCCAGTGGCTGAACACCGAGGAGGAGTGAGCATTTGGGGAAGTCTGGACAACTGAATTTGGTAAGATTGTACCCGCGAAAGTAGCCCACCCCGTTTTGGGTGGAAGCGTGGCCTGATCACCCACGGGTGCCAGATGGGCACGTTGGAAGGTAGCTCTCTGTCGACTTGGAAGGAGAGCATTCGGATGTGTGTCTGTGTGTGGATGTGTGTCTGTGTCGTCGTACCCGGGAAAGTAGCCCACCCCGTTTTTGGTGGAAGCGTGGACTGATCACCCACGGGTGCCAGATTGGCACGTCGAAAGGTAGCTCTCTGTAACCTTGGAAGCTTTTGCTTATGGTTTTGAATGGAAGGAGAGCAATCGGATGTGTGTCTGTGTGTGGATGTGTGTCTGTGTGTGGATGTGTGTCTGTGTGTAGATGTGTCCAGCCGGACTCATCAGTCATAAAAGGTATTGGGCCCATTAGGAAGGGCCTCAGGCATCAAGCAATTTGTAAGAATTAGAGACAGCCACATAAGGCTGAGTGAAGAAGCCTCCGGGCATGTAAAAGGATTGAAGTGAATGTAAATCAGAGAGTGCTCTGTGCTGTGTCTTGCGAGTCGGGAACTGCTATGAGTGAACTAACAGTTTCCTAAGTGTGGGAATTGTTTCTTTGAACTGTTAATAAGGCTCACTCCCATAGTAAGCCCACCTCTTTAGAAACCATGCTGAAAAATTTCAAGAAGGGATTTAGTGGGACTTATAAAGTCACTATGACACCAGAGAAATTAAGTGTTTTATGTAGGGAAGATTGGCCAGCATTTAGGGTAGGTTGGCCCCCAGAGGGGGCCCTAGACAGATCCCTTGTCTCCAAAGTAAGGCCTGAGGTTATATACCACGAGCTAGAACACCTTGATCAATTTCCATACACAGACTCGTGGTTGCAGTTAGTGTTAAACGCTCCAAAGTGGCTTAAAGAGCAGGCAGCGACTGTTTTAGTAGCCGAGGGATAGACTGCTAGAAACCACCATCCCCCTCGCTGCCAAGAAATGTGGACTCCCAAGTCCAGGCAAATTCAGTGGCAGAAACAGGCAGGATTTGCATGTACAAATACTTCAGTTATTGGAAGTGGCTAACTGGGCGTTTGTAAACCAAGAGGCGATAAGCCAGAGGGAAAATCATAGGGAAAGGGAACGTCGGGCTCAACGGAAGCTGACTTGAGAGCTGCTGCTATGAGATGAACGCCCCCCAGAGTGTGGAAAAAGGGGGGTCCCTGGAAAGCCCCACAGTCTGCCCACCTGCGCCTGCAACGCGATCAGTGTGCATTTTGTCAAGAAATAGGACATGGGAAAATAATGCCCACAGTTAATGGGAGAACAGGGCGATCCTAAGCACGAGGATCCAGATAAAAAGTGAAGGGACTCTGTTCAATCTAATGGAAGGGCCACTGGATTGAAAGAGAGGGGGCCAGACTCATATGCCCCCAAAGAGCCCACGGTCCAGACGACAGCCCTGTAACCCCCATGGAAAAAACAGAACCAATATTGTTAGCGCTATTAAGGTGTTAAGAGAACAGATTTTCTTGTTCTTATTGGACTGCCCCTGCACCCCTTCTCTGGCAAAACCTGTTGTGTAAATCAAGGGCCATTATCCCATTCGAAAAGGAGACTCCCTGCAGCTAAAAATGCCTTAGGCAGGGGTCATCTAGGCTCTCACTGTACCTTGGGAAGGAGGGTGGAGCCTTCCTAGCCAGAAGCAGAAGACTGATATTATCACCCAGGCCCATGCAGGGCTTGCGTGGCTTTGCACCCAACTCATACACGCAGTTGGGATTATTGCCAGCAGAGGATAGTTGGTTCACTTAATTGGACTTAAAGGATACCTCCTTAGCATTGGACTGGCCTCAGAGAGTCAAAACAACTATTTGCATTTCAATGGCAGAAACCCAGAAGCAGGTGTAACCACTCAATACACCTGGACCCAGCTTCCCAGGGGCTCAGAAACTCTCATCATCCTTGGGAAGGCATCAGCCCATGACCGCACCCCAGAAGTTTCTTGCTTGCATGCTGCCCCGGTATGCTGATAACCTTCTATTGGGACACCCCACGGCAGTCGGGTGCGCAAACAAATGCCTTACTCCGGCACCTGGAGGACCGTGGGTATAAAGTGTCTAAAAGGAAAGCCCTGATTTGCCAAGAAGCAAATGCAGTAGCTGAGGCTTACCATCTGGAAGGGGGAATGCAGGCTAGACGCAGAGAGGAAGCAAGCCGCTTGCAGAGTGACAGAACCTGAGACTAAAAGGCAGGTGAGAGAGCTCCTGGGAGCAGTGGGTTTTGTAAATTGTGCATTTCCAAGCTTCGCAGTACTAGCCAAACCCCTCTATGATGTGACAAAGGGGGAGACAAGGAGCCCTTTGAATGGGGATCCCGGCAGCGTCAGGCCTACCAGGAACTGGAAACAAAACTAATGTCAGCTCCAGCTTTGGGGCTGCCTGATTTAACAAAGCCCTTCACATTATATGTGGCAGAAAGAGAAAGAGTGGCAGTTGGGGTCCTAGTCCAAACAGTAGGACCTTGGCCCAGGCCTGTAGCTTACCTCTCCAAGCAGCTGGATGGAGTTTCCAAAGGATGGCCCCCGTGCTTAAGGGCCCTGGCAGCAGCTGCTCTGCTGGCACAAGAAGCAGATAAACTAACCCTGGGACAGAACCTAAATATCAAGGCACCTCACGCAGTAGTGACTCTAAATGAATACCAGAGGGCACAACTGGTTACCAGATGTTAGGCTGACCAAATACCAGGGCCTGCTATGTGAAAATCCCCGCATCACCATTAAAATCTGCAACACCTTAAACCCCGCCACTTTGCTCCCAATGTCAGAGGGTCCCGTTGAACACAACTGTATTGAAGTCCTGGACACAGTCTATTCCAGCAGGCCTGATCTTCGGGATCAGCCATGGACAGTAGCAGACTGGGAGCTGTATGTGGATAGGAGCAGCTTTGTCAATCCACCAGGGGAAAGATGTGCAGGCTACGCCGTGGTAACTCTGGACACTGTAATCGAGGCCAAATCATTGCCTCGGGGCACCTCAGCTCAGAAGGCTGAACTCATTGCTTTAACTCAAGCCCTAGAGCTGAGTAAAGATAAGGCCGTAAAGGTTTACACCGACTCTGGATATGCCTTTTCCCGACTCTCCAAGTACGTGGAGCGCTGTACAAAGAGAGAGGCCTGTTAACTTCAGGGGGAAAAGAAAGAAACTTTCAGCATGAAATCTTTCAGCTGCTAGAAGCAGTCTGGAAGCCCCAGAGAGTGGCAGTCGTGCATTGCCGAGGACATCGGTGGGCCCACCCTTCTGTGGCCCTAGGAAATTCCCAAGCAGATTCAGCAGCTCGTACGTAGGGCAGCATCTGCACCCTACCGGATAGCAGTTACAGCCCCGCTGATTCCCGAGATCCCTGATCTAATACCTACTTACTCTAAGGAGGAAAGAGACTTTCTCCAGACAGAAGGGGCAACTGATTAAAGAAGGATGGATCCAACGGCCAGATGGAAAAAGAACAGCACCACAGCTGCAGGGGCCAGCAGTTGTACAAGCCGTACATGAGACCACTCATTTAGATCAAGAGTCGCTTGAAAAGATGTTGGGCCAGTGCTTTTACATCTCACACTTAGCAGCCTTGACCAAAACTGTGGCACAGCGATGCACTACATGTCGGCAACACAACGCGAGGCAGGGTCCGACTATTCCCCCTGGAATTCAAGCTTATGGAGCAGCTCCGTTTGAAGATCTCCGGGTAGACTTCATTGAAATGTCCAAGTGTGGGGGACATAAGTATTTGTTGGTCCTGGTGTGCACATACTCTGGGTGGGACTGAAAGGGCCCATGAAGTAACCTGCGTGCTGCTTCGAGATCTTATCCCTAGGTTTGGACTACCACTGCACATTGGGGCACACGGTGCACCAGCACTTGTGGCAGATTTCGTCCGGAAAACAGCAACGGCCTTGGACATCACCTGGCAACGGCACACTGCCTACCGACCTCAGAGTTCCGGAAAGGTGGAAAAATGAGCTGGACCATCAAAAAGAGCTTAGGGAAAGTGTTCAGGAAACAAGATTAGAGTGGGTGTGGGCACTTCCCTTGGGGTTATTCAAAATTAGAGGCACCCCCTTTAGGAAAAACAGGATATTCCGCTATGAAGTCTTATACCATAGGCCCCCTCCCCTACTCTGGGCACTCCTAGAAACTCCTCGGGAGTGGGGAGAGATTGAGTTAGGATGCTAGTCACCAGCTCTAAGGAGAATCGCTTAGGATCCTTCAACCTGAGTAAATAACAAATGTCCTGTAAGCCTTTTTCTCCCCAGCTCACCCTTTCTCACTAGGTAATCACGTGTGGAAAAAGGACGGGAGTACAGCCCCTCTAAAGCCACAATGGAAAGGACCTCAGACCTGAACCTGACCAATCCCACAGCGATGAAGGTAGAGGGAATCCCAGCCTGAATCCACCTCAGCCGTGTAAAAACCAGCAACAGCTGAGACTTAGACCAAGGCAAGGACTGCAGAATCACCTTAAGAAGGACAACAAGCCTTGCTCCAGCCACATCCCGGAAGCTGGCTGCTCCACGCACGGCCGAAGCATGAGGAGATTTATTGCGGAACTTGTTCTTCTTAATATTTGGACTTGCACAGTAGGAACATTAACTAATTTTGAAGAATGCCCTCAGTATGTACACCAGGTAGGACATAAAAGTTCCTCTTTTTTCCTGCAGTTCTTATAAATGTACAGGGACACAGAAGGGAAACTGTTTCTATAATGGTACTCAACTAAGGTGTGTAATCCATGAGATGGACAGGTAGCTGTGTCATAGGCATCATTAAGCCTTCTTTCTTCCTATTATCTGTTAAGATAGGTGAGCTGTTAGGGCATTCAGTATACTCAGCTAGGGAGAAGAGAGACCTGAAACTAGGGAACTGGACAGATGATGAGTGGCCACCGGAGAGAATTATTGAGTACTATGGGCTGGCCACATGGGCTGAGGATGGCTCATGGGGATACCGGACCCCTATTTACATGCTCAACCAGATCATCCGGTTGCGGGCTGTTTTGGAAATACTAATGAAACGGGCAAAGCTCTGTTCCTCTTGGCCCGACAAGAAACTCAAATGAGAAATGCGATTTATCAGAACCAACTGGCCCTAGATTATTTGCTAGCAGCCGAAGGAGGAGTCTGGGGAAAAATTCAGTCTAACCAACTGCTGTCTGCACGTAGATGACCAGGGGCAAGCAGTGGAGGATATTGTGTGAGACACGACCAAACTGGCACACGTGCCTGTACAGGTGTGGCACGGATTTAACCCTGAGTCCCTCTTTGCAGGTTGGTTCTCATCCTTGGGAGGATTCAAAACCCTCATCATAAGTGTTATAATAATAATAGCTGTTCGTTTACTGCTCCCTTGTCTACTGCCCCTGTTCCTTCAGATGATTAGGGGATACATCACTACTGTAGTTAGCCAAAAAGTGACATCACAAGTGTATTATATGGAACATTATCAGTCAGTTTGGTCAGAAAATCTGGAAAGTGAGAATGAAAGTGAGACCTCTCACTAATATTATAAAGTGGTGAGGGTCTCAAAGGGGGGAATGAAGAGGGAGGCCCAGGCATCTCAGATCAACTTCTTCTCTTCATCCCTAAGACTATAAGATTCCCCTTTTCATTCCTAAGACTGTAAACCAAAGCCCTTTTCATATGTAATTCCTAAGACGGTAAACTGAGACCCTTTTCATATGTAATTCCTAAGACTGTAAACTGAAACCCTTTTCATATGTAATTCCTAAGACTGTAAACTGAGACCCTTTTCATATGTTAAGCTATAAACCTAAGATTCTTTTTTTTTTTTTTTTTGAGACGGAGTTTCGCTCTTGTTCCGCAGGCTGGAGTGCAATGGCGCCATCTCGGCTCACCGCAACCTCCGCCTCCTGGGCTCAGGCAATTCTCCTGCCTCAGCCTCCTGAGTAGCTGGGATTACAGGCACGCGCCACCATGCCCAGCTGATTTTTTGTATTTTTAGTAGAGACGGGGTTTCACCATGTTGACCAGGATGGTCTCGATCTCTTGACCTCGTGATCCACCCGCCTCGGCCTCCCAAAGTGCTGGGATTACAGGCGTGAGCCACCGCGCCCGGCCTAAACCTAAGATTCTTCCATGTGTAACATCTAAAGTATAAGCCTATATAAAGAAGGAACCTTCCTTTGTTAGGGAAGCTTGGATATTAGGCAAATATGCCACCTTGCTGCCAGCCGAATAAACTCCTTCCTCCAATATTCGGTGTCCGAGAGATCTGTTTCCCGCGGCCGCTCCTGCAACACTCCAGCCTCTGCCTCCTGAGTAGCTGGGACTGCAGGTACCCACCACCATGCCCAGCTAATTTTTTTGCATTTTTAGTAGAGATGGGGTTTCACCATGTTGCTCAGGATGGTCTCGATCTCCTGGCCGTCTGATCCGCCCGCCTTGGCCTCCCAAGGTGCTGGGATAACAGGTGTGAGCTACCGCGCCTGGACAATAAATTTGTTTTCTTTATAAATTATCCAGTCAGGCCAGGCACGGTGGCTCACGTCTGTAATTCCAGCACTTTGGGAGGCCAAGGCGGGTGGATCACAAGGTCAGGTCAGCTAAGATGGTGAAACTCCATCTCTACTAAAAATACCAAAATTAGCTGGGAGTGGTGGCGAGCACCTGTAATCCCAGCTACTTGGGAGGCTGAGGCAGAGAATCACAGAGTTTGCACTGAGCCAAGATTGCACCACTGCACTCCAGCCTGGGTAACGGAGCAAGACCCCGCCTCAAAAAAT
>NW_022437996.1:11798-20463 GCF_009761245.1 Sapajus apella | reverse complement strand
CACAAGTAGAAGCTCAACCTTGAGCACACATGGATACAATAGACACTAGGACTTATTTAACGATGAAGGAAAGAGGAGGGTCAGGACTAAAAAACTACCTATGAGGTACAGTGCCAACCACATAGGTGACAAAATAATCTGTACAACAATCCCCACTGACACTTAGATAATAAAGTTGAACAGGTACCTCTGAACCTAAAATACAAGTTAAAAAAAAAAACTGACAACCTAAATCCAAAGAAAGCATAAGGAAAGAAAAAATGTGAGACAAAAACAGAAAAATCGTAGATATAATAAATACTTTGGTAACTTAGAAAAAGGAAATAGACAAATTAGTAAGAAGGGAAACAAACATAAAAGCAAAATAAGACAAGAAAATAATATATGTTAACTCTATGAGGGACTATTTTGCACAACTCTGTGCAAATGCATGTGAAATCTGCATTTATTACTATCCAACTTAACTTCTAAATCATAAAAATGTCCTACATCTGCACTGTTCAATATGTAGCCACTAGCTACTTGTGTTGAGTGAATACCTGTACACTTAAATGTGGCTCATGTGACTAACTGAATTTTTTCTAATTAATAATTTATTTAATTTCTAATTATGATTTCATTATAATTAGTTTAAATTTGAATGGTATCATGCAGCTAGTGGCTATTGTATCAGAAATCATAGAAGAAGATGAAATAATTTTCTTAAGACAGAGTTAGTCACCAAAGTTAAATCCAAAGATTATTTATTTAAAAAATAAAAACCTTCAAGAGACCAACTCTATAAAAGAAATAAAGTTATTAAAGAATCTCATTCTCTCCCTCTGAGACACACACACACACACACAGACACACACACACACACACATACACAGACACACACACACACAGACACACACACAGGTGTTACAAGGAAAAGGAAAGCTCTTCTTTATAACACAAAACAGGACTTTGACAAACTACTACTCATATCCGAAATCCTGCTGCAGACCATTTCCCTGCAGTCCAGGAGCTAATAATTTTTACACAGCTAAAGAAGAAATAGAATATGTAACAGAGACCATATGTGGCCCACAAAGCCTACAATACTTAGAATGTTGCTCTTTACTGGAAAAATCTACTGGCTCCTGATCTATAAAAATGTCTGAATTTTAAAATCACCATTTTCCCAAGCAATGGGGAAAGGATTCCCTGTTCAATAAATGGTGTTGGGAAAGCTGGCTAGCCAAGTGCAGAAAGCAGAACTGGACCCCTTCCTGACACCTTACACTAAAATTAACTCCAGATGGATCAAAGACTTAAACATAAGACCTAACACCATAAAAACCCTAGAAGAAAATCTAGGCAAAACCATTCAGGATGTAGGTGTAGGCAAGGACTTCATGACCAAAATACCAAAAGCATTGACAACAAAAGCCAAAATAGACAAATGGGGCCTAATCAAACTCCACAGCTTCTGCACAGCAAAAGAAACAGTCATTAGAGCGAATCGGCAGCCAACAGAATGGAAAAACATTTTTGCAGTTTACCCATCTGACAAAGGGCTGATATCCAGAATTTACAAAGAACTAAAACAGATTTACAAGAAAAAAACTAAAAAGCCCATTCAAAAGTGGGCAAAGGATATGAACAGACACTTTACAAAAGAAGACATACATGAGGCCAACAAACATATGTAAAAATGCTCATCATCACTGGTCATCAGAGAAATGCAAATCAAAACTACATTGAGATACCATCTCACGCCAGTTAGAACGGCGATCATTAAAAAATCTGGAGACAACAGATGCTGGAGAGGATGCGGAGAAATAGGAACACTTTTGCACTGTTGGTGGGGGTGTAAATTAGTTCAACCATTGTGGAAGACAGTGTGGCGATTCCTCAGGGACCTAGAAATAGAAATTCCATTTGACCCAGCAATCCCATTACTGGGTATATATCCAAAGGATTACAAATCATTCTACTATAAGGACACGTGCACATGAATGTTCATTGCAGCACTGTTTACAATAGCAAAGACCTGGAACCAACCCAAATGCCCATAGACGATAGACTGGATAGGGAAAATGTGGCACATATACACCATGGAATATTATGCAGCCATCAAAAACGATGAGTTTCGGTCCTTTGTAGGGACATGGATGAACCTGGAAACCATCATTCTCAGCACAACTGACAGAAGAGCAGAAGATCAAACACCGCATGTTCTCACTCATAGGCGGATGTTGAACAATGAGAAGACATGGACACAGGGAGGGGAGCATCACATACTTGGGTCAGTTGGGGGAAAATAGGGGAGGGACGGTTTGGGGTGGGGAGCTGGGGAGAGATAGCAAGGGGAGAAATGCCAGATGTAGGTGATGGGGAGGAAGGCAGCAAATCACACTGCCACGTGTGTACCTATGCAACAATCTCGGATGTTCTTCACATGTACCCCAAAGCCTAAAATGCAATAAAATAAATAAATGGGGAAAAAATGAATTTAAGTAAAAAAAAAAATCACCGTTTTCCAAATACCACCAAGGTAATATGAGATTCTGGCATGAAATTACTCCTAACACTATACACTAACATATTGTTAGGAAAAGGACATTCATATATCTCTATTATCCATCAAATGTTTATTAAGTACAGAATTTAAATCAAAGAGATGAAACTTAGCTTCACAAATATTGACATACAGTGACATTATAAACTTCCTGATGCAATGCAATGGGAAACATAATATTTGCCTGAACATTTTGTCTAATCCAGAAGAACAGTTAAATGAATCCAGTTTGAGAAACATTCTATGAGACAATTAGTCTGGACTCTTCAAAAATGTCAAGGTTGTAAAAGATGAGGGAAAAGGGTGGAGGGGAACCAATATTCTAGACTGATGAAAATAAGAAACATGACAAAAAAGTCCAATATAAGATCCCTGACTAATATAAAGTGTATTTGAGAGCAAGTGGAGATATTTAAATTTAGACTGTAAACTGCATAATATTAATTATCAGTAGCAAATGTCTTGTGAATGTTATTGTAGTAATATAAAAGAATGTGCTAATTTTGGGAAAAATCCCTTAAGTATTTTTGTATAATCTTGATGTCTGCAATTTGCTTTCAAGCAGTTCAGAGCTCCCTCAAATCTGAGTGCGTGCATGTATACGTACGTGTGTGTAAGAAAGAGAAAATGAGTGTGTATGTGAAGAGGAAAATAGACATAGAGACACAGAAAGCCGATCCCAGAAAGTGTTAATTTGTGAATCTAAATAAAGGGCACATGTGTCTTTGCAGTACCTCTTTTTCAACTTTTCTGTTTGAAGTGAAAAGTTGGAAGAATTTTTTTAAAGTCACTTGTTTATTCAGGATGAACACGATCTTCACATTTCTTTGCTAGATGTTGGTTTCCTGTAGTTGTTAATACTTTTGTGCACCTGATTGCCTTATGACAAAATAAACTTAGCTATGAAAGAAAAACTGCCTGTGTAGCCAGCCATAAAACCAAACAATTGCTTCACTGAATAGGAAAAGAATGTATGATGTTTATTGCAAGTAATATTGTTATAAACTGTTATTCTCCTGATACAGTATAACCAAATATTATCTTGTAATGTTAGTCAGCATCTAGTAATAAGGAGAGACCAATGGGCAGTATTTATACACAATTACACTGAGACCAATTCCTTATAGCCTGAAAAACAAGATGATGAACATTAAGGGAAGGTACAGGAGGTGTTTTTTCATGATTTACAGGACAAGAAATCACACTCTCTTCTTCTACTAGATGATTAACTATTCTGGGAAACATACATTCGGGTTTATAGTTATAATAGACAAGAATACAAGGTGCATAAGCAACCCTGTCATCTTTCATTATTACAATCTTGCCAATCTGGAATGAAGCAAAAAATGACACAAGTAGATAGGGGCATTGGCCTAAGAGGAGGAAGACCAGAGTTATGGCTTCAGTTCTGCTTCCAAATAGCCCCAATAGTTTTTGGTAAATCACTTCCCCTTCTCTGAGCTTTAGTTTCCTCATCTATCAAATGTGGCAGCTGAACTGAATTAAGATTGTTGGATCTGCAAGATCAAGGGCTATTTATTCCTCAAGGACTGGAAGACAAGATGGCAATTTAGAACAATTTCATAAGAAATAAAAATTTAATGTGATGTGAATATTATTCATTAGAATTCAACAGGACACAGGGAGAGGAGACCAAGAGATAGCTAAAAATTATCATCAGCTTCAGGGAATCACTCCCTTCTAAGACCTAGGGACTGCACTCGGTGGGGAGAGACACTTCACCAGAAGTCCAGAACGTTTTGGATGAAGAATGGCCACAAGAGGAATGGTGGAAATTACACTGGGCCAAGAAGTTTTCCATTGACTCCTTGTGAGATAGGACTTTTCTTTCCAAACCCACAAACATCTTTATATTTTTGCTGGATTATACTTTTTTAATGAATTCTAGAAAGAAGTAATATTTGGCAACCAGGTGGCAACAGAAATTGAAAAGTCCCCCAGAACTAGGAGAGGAAACTCTGAGGAAGTAAATCCAGAAATACCTCAAAACTAAGAAATTGGCGTGTGTAGAGCACCCCTTCATTAAACTTCATCTTAGAAAAATACTGCATTTTATATTTCATATGGGACTTTGCCAACAAGGATATTTTGCTTAACAAACAAATACAAATGTGAAGACTGCATCCAACCGGGTAAGGACATAACAAGCACACTCTTCCACTGTAGGTTCTCACCAGAGGACTCTGTGACTATATATATATATATATATGGCAGAACTTCAGCCTCTCCAAACAACTGCCTTAATTAACCCAGTCTTGCAATCAGCCATGATAAGCACTTGGCATGCACCTCTAAAGGCTCTTCCACATCAAAGACTCCTTCGTCAGAGACCAATGGACCAGACCAGGAATCCTTTTGTCTTCTCCACTCCCACTGGGACTTGCTCATTTACCTTTCTCCTATCTCTTTCTCCTCTTGATGTTAAGTGCTACCTTGTTTGTTGTGGAATATTTAACCTATAATATTTATATATTGGTTAAATATACTATTATGTATGGTATGCAATATAGACTGACTTTGGGAATGGATTGAGTCTGTGTTGCCCATGGCTCTGATTATGGAGTGAACGGGAAGTGCTAAGGAGAACTGTCTCCTTGGGAACTCCATGTAGCTCATGGCTTTTGTGATTAGAAATTCTCTGAAGAACTGAGAGAATTAGGATGAGTTCTTCTTCAATAGAAGCCTGAAATGTGGAAAGACACACACATGTGTGAACCAGGACATCTCTAACCTTGCACTGCTGATGACATGGGGCTTTGCGAAAAAATTGCCTAAACTACTGAGGACATAGATGCCACCAAGTGAAGCATGGGTTAAATCAAGAAGAGTAAGACCATAGGTGAGTAGAATGCTTTGGAAATTGGTTATTGAATTAACTGAGTTAATTTGGAACACATGTCAGTCTATTCAGTTGTGTGTGTGTGTGATTTTTTAAGTACATAGGCAAATTTCCTTCCCTAAATAGGCACAGTCTCCAGGACATTATTGAATCTTCCTTTGATCATTTTACATTTTATCATATTCCCGAGTCATTATTTTAAACATCATTACCTCTACATAGGGATTGTAAATATGGGATGTGAACACTGGATTGAATCTGTACGGGATTCATGCATCCCTGGAAGGTGATTTTTGGAGGGACACAAATCTCGAGTGTGAACTAGTTTCTACTCTTTGTCTCCTTCTCATGAAATATGAGTATAGCAGCAACAATAACAAAAATTTAGGTGAGGATTCTGGTTAGTTTGGGTTCATAAATTTATCAAATTCTTACCATATTTTACTTTAAATCAAAGTGAATGAAATTAAATCTATATGCCCTAGTCTAATTCCCTTTAATGAGACTGCATCCTTTCAACAGCTATTAGAGAAACATTTTTTTGCCCACACATTTTCAAAGAAGTTTCTGGAGCTTACAACACACAGGCCATCATTTAAACTAGAAGTATTCAGAAGCAGAAATTCTACTCACAATTGAACTTCACTGAGTTGGCTGACATGGTGCTTTAAATTCTGATTCTACTATAGAGGAAACCCAGATTGAAAAGCTGAGGACAAGTCATATGTTTTGTTTGTACTGGGCAGCTGCATCATTAGCAGAGTCTTTGGTACACAACGGCAAGTTCGGTTTAAGATGTTTATGCTCCCAGGAGTTTTTCCTAGCATCTTCCATTAGACGATATGTACACAGAACAGTGTTCAGAGACTCTGAGTGGCATTGACATTAATTTCTAATAATGTTTAGAAACATTTGTAAAATTTCTAAACATTATTAGAAATTAACAACGGGGCACCATCATCCAGTATAAAATGTGCATGCTAAAACAGTGACCGTTATTTGATGCACTATCCCCCAAAGAAAAAATATATGGGTCCCAGAATTAAGGCATGGAAGCCACAATTGCTCCTGTTGCTATCACCAGCAGTAACCCACTTTTGGAATGCGTGCTTCCCATTTCCACAATTTTGGGCACCACAGGTGTAGGGAACTCTTCCACCAGCAGATAGAAAATACATCTGCCATTTCAACATTCTGGGCACCTTGTGTCCAGGGCCAACAACAACAACAACAACAAACAGAATAGGGATAAATGCCACCCTGGAAAAGGCACATGGCCTAGTCATCAGGCCTGCTATTACACATTTGAGAAGTGAGCAATCAGCTTAACACCAAGGTGCTTGGCACACATTAGTATTCCATCCCCTAATTTTCATCATAAACCCATAATTGCCATAGCCATAGCCTAAGAAAAGTAAACATGAACTTGGTCCCCACGGGAAGGAAGTTGAGGGCTACTCACAAGGTTAGCATCCTTCTACCATTATAAGAACTAAAGTAAAGGGCTCTTGAATGAATCAGAGAGTTTAGCCTAGAGCTCTGCCTCCCCAGTAGCAGCGGGGGCTGGAATTTGTCCTACTAACCTTTTTCCCTTATAACCTTACAAGTTTCTCCAAAGACAAAGTCCCACCAGAGTCCTAAAAGAGCCACCCTGAGAAATTATATGAGACAAACGGCCACAGAAATATTGAGGAATTGTCATGAATACTGTAGTGCCCAGATCTCTCTGCCCTATTTCCTTCAAGACACAAGGACATATACCCCGTGCTGGGTATGACCTCACTGAGAGAGATTACCTCTTCTCCGGTGAATCCCTACCCAAGTACTGGGGATAAACAACCAGCTCATCTCCCCAAAGAGGAACAACTCTGCGAGGCTACCCAAGCTTCAGGGCTCCCTTTGGAGTCAGCTGCATCCCTGTTGTGATGCTTCACAGCCCCAATTCTTCCTATGCCCAACCCTAGTTCTTTCCTTTCCCTGCACCCCAAGTGCTAAGCCCAAGTCCACTCCCTAAGAAACATCCTTCACACTCATTTCCATCTGAGTCTGTTTTCCGAGGTAGTCAATCTACAACAAATTTTAAGTATCCCTGGCATATTAACAGCAAAAAGTTAATATTGCTATTTTACTTGCACCATAATTTTTTTTACAGTTTTCCAGTGTTTTTTTCTCTTAGTGTCATCTAAGAGCAAAGAAAATTCTTCAATCAAATGTGTTTATACCCTAACAAGAGCTGTAGTATACAAAATTATTTTTAAATATATAAGACATCTTTGATTCCTCCAATATAAACACATGTTTAACATGGCCAAACAATGTTAAGACAAACAGAAAAAAAAGAAAATTTGATTATGGAATAAAATATTTGGCTATCTGAAGCAAAGAAATGGCTAAAATGTTAATTGTCCTTAATTGGCATATAACCTGAGACTGATCCAATATATCAGAAATCAATTGACTTCTACACTCTGATCAGATTGTAATACCATTTACTAGGCTTTCTTTCTTGTTTTCTTCTCCCTTTCTTTGCTCATCTCTTCATCTCTGGGATCTCTTTTTAAGCCTGAAATCCCAGTAGCTGTACTTTCCTACCCACTGTTATTTGTCTCTGAAACCTGTCTACCATCCTGGATGTGCCCGCCTCTTTATTAGCTATCTGCTGACTTGAGGAGGCAACTGCTGCCTAGTCCTGAAGTATCTAGCAGTGTCCAGGGTCTGCCTTGGACTCCCTGGCCTGGGTAAATTTTATTTCTTCTTAATGGAGAATGCAATGGAGTCACAGCTTACTCCTGGGTTAGATTCTAACATTCGTCTATTAGGTGAAGAAAAAAATATAGATCACTGATAACACTCTTGCAAATCTTATCAGTTAAGAAAAAAGAAAATGGAGGTCTCGATCCAAGATGGCCATTTAGGAACAGCTCAGGATTACAGCTCCCAGTGAAAGCACAGAGAGTGAGTGGACACCCCATTTTTATTGCCCACAGACTAGGAAATTCCCAGGCAGAGGATATCCACAGGTCACCTGCACGGCTGTTTCGGCTGGCACGGCTGTGCAAGCCGGCACCGCTGCTTCGCCCTGCGCAGCTGCTTTGTCGGCACCCCAGAGCAGCGCTTCTCCGTACAAAATACACCGGTCCAGGTGCCCTTTTGGCTTGCGATTGGAGTCATGGGAAGTCGCCCATTCAACTGTTTAAAAACGGGACTGAGCAGGGAACCAGGACAGTAGACTCCAGGGCAAAAAAAAAAAAAAAAAAAAA
>NW_022437996.1:0-11698 GCF_009761245.1 Sapajus apella | reverse complement strand
AAAAAAAAAAAAAAAAAAAAAAAAAAGGGCCACGAACCTCAGTGCCGCTGTTTAAGCTGGCACAGTGAGTGGCTGCAGGGGAAAACAAACAAACCCCGGTGCCTCTTCAACAGGCGACTGGAACACCAACTTAAAAAAGGCTCTGAGACAGGGAGCCATGCGATCAGGCTCAGCTGGTCACACTCCAACAAAAGAACAGCAATCAGAAACGCTGGATTGAGAGTTTCACGGCAAGCGCAGCTGAACCCGGGAAGGTCCAGCTCTGTGGGGGAGGGGCATCCGCCATTACCGAGGCAGCCCACCACGATGGAGGTATTCGGCCAATGCTGAGGCAGCCCGCTGTTGCCAAGGCAACCCGCCATTGCTGTGCAGCCCGCCGTTGCCAAGGCAACCCGCCATTGCTGAGGCAGCCCGCCATTGCCAGGGCAACCCACCACAGCAGAGAGACTCCGCCTCAATAGAGGCGGGCCACCATTGCCAAAGCTGTTCTAACTACATCCATATAAACGGAACTGCAGGGAAGTTCACTTGGCAGCTGGGCGGAGCCCACAGCAGCTCAGCAAAGCCTCTACAGGCAGACAGTGACTAGGCTGCCTCCTTGCTGTGCAGGGCAGGTCTGAAGGAAAAAAAAAAGGCAGCAGCATAAACAGAAACTCATAAATAAAGCCCTAAATCCCTGGGACAGAGCACCTGGGAACAAAAAACAGTTTATGAGCTCTGCTGCAGCAGACATAAACGTACCTGCCCTGCAGCTCTGAATGAACAACAGAGCTAACAGCTCACCATTTGAACTCCTATAAAGAAGAGATCGTCTCCTCAAGCAGCTCCCTGACCCCTATATATCCAAAGAGACACCTCATAAAGGAGAGATCAGATTGACACTAGACGGGTATCCTTCTGGGACAAAGATAGCAGAAGAAAAAAACTGGTAACAACCCTTACTGTTCAGCAGCTGCCGCGGGTGAACCCCAGGCAAGGAGGGCCTGGAGTGAACCTCAGCAGACCTACAAAAGAGGGGCCAGACCTTCAGAAGGAAAACCAAGAAACAGAAATAACTTCATTATCAACAAACAGAACGTCATTCTGAAAGATTTGAGACCCAATCTAAAAGCCAGCAACTACAAAGTCGACAGGTGGATAAATCCTTAAAGATGGGAAGAAACCAGCGCAAAAAGGATGAAAACACCCGAAACCAGAACACCTCTCCTCCTACAAGGGATCACAACTCCTCACCAGCAAGGGAACAAGGTTGGAGGGAGAACGATTGTGATAAAATCACAGAAGCAGACTTCAGAAGGTGGGTAGTAAGAAACTTCTGTGAACTTAAAGAACACGTTCTAACCAAATGCAAAGAAACTAAGAACCTTGAAAAAAGATTTGACGAAATGAAAACGAGAATGGACAAAATAGAAAGGAATATAAGTGAATTGATGGAGCTGAAAAACGCAGCACGAGAACTTCGCGAAGCATGCACAAGTATCAACAGCCGAATGGACCAAGCAGAAGAAAGGATATCAGAGGTCGAAGATCAACTCAATGAAATAAAACGGGAAGGCAAGACTGGAGAAAAAGGGTAAAAAGGAATGAACAAAATCTCCAAGAAATGTGGGACTATGTGAAAAGACCTAATCTACGTTTGATAGGCGTACCTGAATGCGACGAAGAGAATGAATCCAAGCTGGAAAATACTCTTCAGGATATTATCCAGGAAAACTTCCCCAACCTAGCAAGGCAGGCAAACATTCATCTCCAGGAAACAGAGAGAACACCACAAAGATATTCGTCAAGAAGAGCAACCCCAAGGCACATCATCGTCAGATTCACCAGGGTTGAAATGAAGGAGAAAATACTAAGGGCAGCCAGAGAGAACGGTCGGGTTACCCACAAAGGGAAGCCCATCAGACTCACAGCAGATCTCTCAGCAGAAACCCTACAAGCCAGAAGAGAGTGGGGGCCAATATTCAACATCCTTAAAGAAAACAACTTTCAACCCAGAATCTCCGATCCAGCCAAACTAAGCTTCATAAGTGAAGGAAAAATAAAATCCTTTGTGAACAAGGAAGTACTCAGAGATTTCGTCACCAGCAGGCCAGCTCTACAAGAGCTCCTGAAAGAGGCTCTACACATATAAAGGAACAACAAGTACAAGCTCAACTAAAGGGAAAACCACCCAGGTAGCACCAAAATGGCAGTATCAAATTCGCACATAACAATCTTAACCCTAAATGTAAATGGACTAAATGCCCCGAAAAAAGACACAGACTGGCAAATTGGATAAAAAGCCAAAACCCATCGGTGTGCTGTATCCAGGAAACCCATCTCACATGCAAGGATACACAAAGGCTCAAAATAAAGGGATGGAGGAAGATTAACCAAGCAAATGGAGAGCAAAAAAGAGCAGGAGTTGCAATTCTCATCTCTGATAAAATAGACTTTAAAGCCACAAAGATCATAAGAGACAAAGAGGGCCATTACATAATGGTAAAAGGATCAATGCAACAAGAAGAGCTAACGATCCTAAATATATGTGCACCCAATACAGGAGCACCCAGATACATAAGACAAGTTCTTAGTGACTTACAAAGAGACTTAGACTCCCACACAATAATAGTGGGAGTCTTTAACACCCCATTGTCAACATTAGACAGATCAACCAGACAGAAAATTAACAAGGATATCCAGGACTTGAACTCTGACCTGGACCAAGCAAACCTAATAGACATTTACAGAACTCTCCAACCCAAATCCACAGAATATACATTCTTCTCAGCACCACATCACACCTACTCTAAAATTGACCACATAATTGGGAGTAAATCACTCCTCAGCAAATGCAAGAGAACGGAAATCGTAACAAACAGTCTCTCAGACCACAGTGCAATCAAGTTAGAACTCAGAATTCAAAAACTAACCCAGAACCGCACAGCTTCATAGAAACTGAACAACTTGCTCTTCAATGTTGACTGGATAAACAATGAAATGAAGACAGAAATAAAGCTGTTCTTCAAAACCAATGAGAATGAAGACACAACATACCAGAATCTCTGGGACACATTTAAAGCAGTCTCTAGAGGAAACTATATAGCAATAAGTGCCCACATGAGAAGCAAGGAGAGATCAAAAATTGACACCCTATCTTCAAAACTGAAAGAGCTAGAGGAGCAAGATCAAAAAACCTCAAAGTCTAGCAGAAGACAAGAAATAGCTAAGATCAGAGCAGAAGTGAAGGAGATAGAGACACAAAAAACGCTTCAAAAAATCAATCAATCCAGGAGCAGGTTTTTTGAAAAGATCAACAAAATAGACAGACCACTAGCCAGATTAATAAAAAAGAAAAGAGAGAATAACCAAATTGATGCAATAAAAAATGATAAAGGGGATATCACCACAGATTCCACAGAAATTCAAACCATCATCAGAGATTATTACAAACAACTCTATGCACATAAACTAATAAACTTGGAAGAAATGGATAAATGCCTGGACACTTGCCTCCTCCCAAGTCTAAACCAGGAAGAAGCCGAAACCCTGAACAGGCCCATAACAAGGTCTGCACTTGAGGCAGCAATTAAGAGCTTACCACCCAAAAAAAGCCGAGGTCCAGATGGGTTCACAGCCGAATTCTGCCAGACATACAAAGAGGAGCTGGTACCATTCCTTCTGAAACTATCCCAAACAATACAAAAAGAGGGAATTCTTCCCAAATCATTTTATGAGACCAACATCATCCTGATTCCAAAACCCGGCAGAGACTCAACAACAAAAGAAAACTTCAGGCTAATATCCATGATGAATATAGATGCAAAAATCTTCAATAAAATACTGACAAGCCGATTGCAACAGCACATCAAAAAGCTTCTCCACCATGATCAAGTAGGCTTCATCCCAGGGATGCAAGGCTGGTTCAACATACGCAAGTCTGTAAACGTAATTCACCACATAAACAGAATGAAAGACAAAAACCACATGATTATCTCAATTGATGAAGAGAAGGCCTTTGACAAAATTCAACAGCCCTTTATGCTAAAAACCCTCAATAAGTTAGGTATTGATGGAACGAGTCTCAAAATAATAAAAGCTATTTATGACAAATCAAAAGCCAATGTCATCCTGAATGGGCAAAATCTGGAAGCATTCCCCTTGAAATGTGGTGCCAGACAAGGATGCCCTCTCTCACCACTGCTATTCAATATAGCATTAGAAGTTCTAGCCAGAGCAATCAGGCAAGAAAAAGAAATAAAGGGCATTCAAATAGGAAAAGAGGAAGTCAAATTGTCTCTATTTGCAGACGACATGATTGTATATCTAGAAGACCCCATCGTCTCAGCCCCAAATCTCCTGAAACTGAAACTGATCAGCAAGTTCAGCAAAGACTCAGGATACAAAATCAATGTGCAAAAATCACATGCATTCATATACACCAATAACAGACTTAAAGAGAGCCAAATCAAGAACAAACTTCCACTCACCATCGCCACAAAGAGAATAAAATACCTAGGAATACAACTAACAAGGAACGCAAAGGACCTCTTCAAGGAGAACTACAAGCCACTGCTCAACGAAATAAGAGAGGACACAAACAGATGGAGAAACATTCCATGTTCATGGTTAGGAAGAATCAATATCGTGAAAATGGCCATACTTCCCAAAGTAATTTACAGATTCAATACTAACCCCATCAAGCTACCAACGACCTTCTTCGCAGAACTGGAAAAAACCACCTTAAACTTCATATGGAACCAAAAGAGAGCCCACATAGCCAAGTCATTACTAAGCAAAAAGAACAAAGCGGGAGGCATCACACTACCGGACTTCAAACTATACTACAGGGCTACAGTAATCAAAACAGCATGGTACTGGTACCAAAACAGAGATATAGACTAATGGAACAGAACAGAGGTCTCGGAGGCAACACAACATATCTACAACCATCTGATCTTTGACAAACCAGAAAACAACAAGCAATGGGGAAAGGATTCCCTGTTCAATAAATGGTGTTGGGAAAGCTGGCTAGCCACGTGCAGAAAGCAGAAACTGGACCCCTTCCTGACACCTTACACTAAAATTAACTCAAGATTCATTAAAGACTTAAACATAAGCCCTAACACCATAAAAACCCTAGAAGAAAATCTAGGCAAAACCATTCAGGACATAGGTGTAGGCAAGGACTTCATGACCAAACCACCAAAAGCATTGACAACAAAAGCCAAAATAGACAAATGGGACGTAATAAAACTCCACAACTTCTGCACGGGAAAAGAAACAGTCATTAGAGTGAAAAGGCAACCAACAGAATGGGAAAAAAAATTTTTGCAAATTACCCATCTGACAAAGCGCTGATATCCAGAATTTAAAAAGAACTAAAACAGATTAACAAGAAAAAAACTAACAACCCCATTCGAAAGTGGGCAAAGGATATGAACAGACACTTCACAAAAGAAGACATATATGAGGCCAACAAACATATGAAAAAATGCTCATCATCACTGGTCATCAGAGAAATGCAAATCAAAACAACCATGAGATACCATCTCACGCCACTTAGAATGGCGATCATTAAAAAATCTGGAAACAACAGGTGCTGGAGAGGATGTGGAGAAATAGGAACACTTTTGCACTGTTGGTGGGAGTGTAAATTACTTCAACCATTGTGGAAGACAGTGCGGCGATTCCTCAAGGACTTAGAAATAGAAATTCCATTTGACCCAGCAATCCCATTACTGGGTATATATCCAAAGGATTACAAATCGTTCTACTATAAGGACACGTGCACACGAATGTTCATTGCAACACTGTTTACAATAGCAAAGACCTGGAACCAACCCAAATGCCCGTCGACGATAAACTGTATAGGGAAAATGTGGAACGTATACACCATGGAATATTATGCAGCCATCAAAAACGATGTGTTTGGGTCCTTTGTAGGGACATTGAGGAATTTGGAAACCATCATTCTCAGCAAACTGACAGAAGAGCAGAAGATCAAACACCGCATGTTCTCCCCTATGGATGGGTGTTGAACAATGAGAACATATGGACACAGGCAGGGGAGCACTAAACACTGGGGTCAGTTGGGGAGAAACAGGGGAGGGACGGAGGGTGACGGGGAGTTGAGGAGAGATAGCAAGGGGAGAACTGCCAGATGTACGTGATGTGGAGGAGGGCAGCATATCACACTGCCACGTGTGTACCTATGCAACAATTTTGTATGTTTTTAACATGTACCCAAAAACCTAAAATGCAATAAAATACATAAACGGGGGGGGGGGAAAGACGGATTCTCATTCTTGTCAAACCACTGTCAATTTTCTCTGTTAATTTCTAGGAGAGGTAACAGAGTTCATCCAAAAGCATAGGTGTATGAAAGTCCAAATTGACAAATAGACTCCAGAAACCAGGCACCGAGCTGGAAAAGGGATCGTTTCCCAGTGGGCCTTCAGGCCCACAGCAATCCCTGTGCAGAAATCGAGAAACAGAGACAGAAAGTCACCCGCCTAAGGCTTGCCACTTGAAAGTGAGTGGCTGACTGACTGGCACAGGGCTGGAAATCAAATCCAAATCTTCGGACCTCTAATTGCACAGGGTGTGCTGCCTCCCAAAGGCACAATGTGACAGTTCAATGGCTTCACAAGAGCTTTAACGGATTGAAGTCAACATCAAAAGACATTAGATTCCATCGGCACTGTCTTTGGTCCCTTGTCTCTAATGAGAATGTGCCCGGTTCCAATTTGAACATTGGGTCTAACCCGAGATATCCTGCCGTTCTACCTGAAACTCTTGAAAAGGCTTGATTCACTTAGGAGTTCCTGCTACAAAGTAAGAGTCAAGAGCCCTCTTGAGCAAAGCTCAGCAGGCCTCAGTGGCACATGAAAAGTGAGCTGGTGTCCATCACCACGCTCTCGCCAATCATGAACATCAATGTCTTCAAACCTACATGTATTGCGTTTTCAGGAGGGCTGGGGGTTATCCAAGGTTCTGAGTAACATGCTACCAGAGCAAAAACCGTCTGCTGCTCAGGTCTGGAGAAACAAACACTGACACACCCACACCCACCCACACACACCGAAACCCACACCCTCCCACACCCACACCCACAAGCACACAGACACACACACACACACACACATGCACGCACACACATACACACACACACACACACGCATACCACACAACGGGTCGTGTCCAGCCAAATACTTGGTAGTATGAGGTGGGCTTTGAACCCACCCATGCTGCAAAGGAAGAGACACCCTTCCCTCATTCACACGTGCATTCTCCCTCCTTGCAATCCAATGCTGGCTCCTCCTCAAGCCCACACGTTACTAAGTAGAACGAAATTACTCATGGCTATCCAGTGAAAGCATGGTCGAGGCTGCGAGGATTCAAAACAACAGCCCAGTCAGACGAAGACCATGCTTGCATATGAAATATGATTCCTTCGATAAGACACGGCTCATCATGACAAGGAGCACACCCCAAGGGTGGAGCTCTGCTCCGTAGCTAGCCTACCTGTGTGTCTGGACACCTCCCAACGTGCTTCACGCCCTCGTTGCACCCTCAGAGGCAGACAAGAGGACTCCAAAGGACTCATGTGTCTCACATGCTGTCTGAAAACGACTCCCGTTGCTCCTGGGGACCAAAAGTAACAAGACAAGTAGCTTTTTATTGGAATAGCACACAGCTTTTTGAAAATACGCAGCTAAAACGGTCCCTGCTTTAAGTGCTAGAAGCACTTAAAGCAGGGACCGTTTTAGCTGTGTATTCTGAAAAACTGGTCGAGCACTTAAAGCTCGGACAGCTTTAGCTGTGTATTTTCAAAAAGTGATGTCTCGGTGCCCTAGATAATGGAGTCAAAATGAGGGATCTGTGTCCCCTGGAGTTGAGCATTCTTTTGGTCACAAAGGATTCCATTCTGTTGGAATTCTGTAGAACGGATTCTCATTCTTATCAATCCACTGTCAATTTTCTCTGCTGATTTCAAGGAGAGGTAACGGAGTTCCTCCAAAAGCATAGGTGTATGAAAGTCCAGATGGACAAGTAGACTCCACAAACCAGGCACCGAGCTGGAAAAGGGATCATTTCCCAGTGGGCCTACAGGCCCACAGCAAACCCTGTGCAGAAATCGAGAAACAGAGACAGAAAGTCACCCGCCTAAGGCTTGTCACTTGAAAGTGAGTGGCTGACTGACTGGCATAGGGCTGGAAATCACATCCACATCTTCGGACCTCTAATTGCACAGGGTGCACTGCCTCCCCCAGGCCCAATGTGACAGTTCAGTGGCTTCACAAGAGCTTTCACGGATTGAAGTCAACATCAAAAGACATCAGATTCCATCGGCACCGTCTTGGGTCCCTTGTCTCTAATGAGCATGTGCCCGGATCCAATTTGAACACTGGGTCTAACCCGAGATGTCTTGCCTTTCTACTGGAAACTCCTGAAAAGGCTTGATTCACTTAGGAGCTCCTGCTACAAAGTAAGAGTCAAGAGCCCTCTTGAGCAAAGCTCAGCAGGCCTCAGTGGCACATGGGAAATGAGCTGGTGTCCATCACCTCACTCTCGCCAAACGTCAACATCAATGTCTTCAAACCTACAAGTATTGCGTTTTCAGGAGGGCTGGGGGTTATCCCAGGCTCTGAGTAACATGCTACCAGAGGAAAAAGCGTCTGCTGCTCAGGTCTGGAGACACAAACACTGACACGCCCACACCCACCCACACACACCCACACCCACACCCACACACACCCACAAACACACAGACACACGCACCCACAAGCACGCACACACTCACACACACATGCACCCACACAGGCGCACACACACACAGGCATCCCACACAACGGGTCGTGTCCAGCCAAATACTTGGTAGTATGAGGTGGGCTTTGAACCCATCCATGCTGCAAAGGAAGAGACACCTTTCCCTCATTCACACATCCATTCTCCCTCATTGCAATCCAATGCTGGCTCCTCCTCAAGCCCACACGTTACTAAGTAGAACGAAATTACTCATGGCTATCCAGTGAAAGCATGGTCAAGGCTGCGCAGATTCAAAACAACAGCCCAGTCAGACGAAGACCATGCTTGCATATGAAATATGATTCCTTCGATAAGACACGACTCATGATGACAAGGAGCAAACCCCAAGGGTGAAGCTCTGCTCCGTAGCAAGTCTACCTGTGTGTCTGGAAACCTCCCAACGTGCTTCACGCCCTCGTTGCACCCTCAGAGGCAGACAAGAGGACTCCAAAGGACTCATGTGTCTCCCATGATGTCTGAAAACGACTCCCGTTGCTCCTGGGGACCAAAAGTAACAAGACAAGTAGCTTTTTATTGGGAGAGCACACAGCTTTTTGAAAATACACACCTAAAACGGTCCCTGCTTTCAGTGCTAAAGCACTTAAAACAGGGACCGTTTTAGCTCTGTATTCTGAAAAACTGGTCGAGCACTTAAAGCTCGGAGAGCTTTAGCTGTGTATTTTCAAAAAGTGATCTCTCGGTGCCCTAGCTAATGGAGTCAAAATGAGGGATCTGTGTCCACTTGAGTTGAGCATTCTTTTGGTCACAAAGGATTCCGTTCTGTTGGAATTCTGTAGAACGGATTCTCATTCTTGTCAATCCACTGTCAATTTTCTCCGCTAATTTCAAGGAGAGGTAACGGAGTTCCTCCAAAAACATAGGTGTATGAAAGTCCAGATTGACAAGTAGACCCAACAAAGCAGGCAACGAGCTGGAAAAGGGATCGTTTCCCAGTGGGCCTTCAGGCCCACAGCAATCCCTGTGCAGAAATCGAGAAACAGAGACAGAAAGTCACCCGTCTAAGGCTTGTCACTTGAAAGTGAGTGGCTGACTGACTGGCACAGGGCTGGAAATCACATCCACATCTTCGGACCTCTAATTGCACAGGCTGCACTGCCTCCCCCAGGCCCAATGTGACAGTTCAGTGGCTTCACAAGAGCTTTCACGGATTGAAGTCAACATAAAAAGACATCAGATTCCATCGGCACCGTCTTGGGTCCCTTGTCTCTAATGAGCATGTACCCGGTTCCAATTTGAACACTGGGTCTAACACGAGATGTCTTGCCTTTCTACCTGAAACTCCTGAAAAGACTTGATTCACTTAGGAGCTCCTTCTACAAAGTAAGAGTCAAGAGGCCTCTTGAGCAAAGCTCAGCAGGCCTCAGTGGCACATGGGAAATGAGCTGGTGTCCATCACCTCGCTCTCGCCAATCGTCAACATCAATGTCTTCAAACCTACATCTATTGCGTTTTCAGGAGGGCTGGGGGTTATCCTAGGCTCTGAGTAACATGCTACCAGAGGAAAAAGCGTCTGCTGATCAGGTCTGGAGACACAAACACTGACACGCCCACACCCACCCACACACACCCAAACCCACACCCACACACACCCACAAACACACAAACACACGCACCCACACGCGCGCACACACTCACACACACACGCACCCACACAGGCGCACACACACACAGGCATCCCACACAACGGGTCGTGTCCAGCCAAATACTTGGTAGTATGAGGTGGGCTTTGAACCCATCCATGCTGCAAAGGAAGAGACACCTTTCCCTCATTCACACGTCCATTCTCACTCCTTGCAATCCAATGCTGGCTCCTCCTCAAGCCCACACGTTACTAAGTAGAACGAAATTACTCATGGCTATCCAGTGAAAGCATGGTCGAGGCTGCGCGGATTCAAAACAGCAGCCCAGTCAGACGAAGACCATGCTTGCATATGAAATATGATTCCTTCGATAAGACACGGCTCATGATGACATGGAGCACACCCCAAGGGTGAAGCTCTGCTCCGTAGCATGCCTACCTGTGTGTCTGGACACATCCCAACGTGCTTCACGCCCTCATTGCACCCTCAGAGGCAGACAAGAGGACTCCAAAGGACTCATGTGTCTCCCATGCTGTCTGAAAACGACTCCAGTTGCTCCTGGGGACCAAAAGTAACAAGACAAGGAGCTTTTTATTGGGAGAGCACACAGCTTTTTGAAAATACACAGCTAAAACGGTCACTGCTTTCAGTGCTAAAAGCAGGGACCGTTTTAGCTGTGTATTCTGAAAAACTGGTCGAGCACTTAAAGCTCGGACAGCTTTAGCTGTGTATTTTCAAGAAGTGATCTCTCGGTGCCCTAGCTAATGGAGTCAAAATGAGGGATCTGTGTCCAATGGAGTTGAGCATTCTTTTGTCACAAAGGAGTCCGTTCTGTTGGAATTCTTTAGAACGGATTCTCATTCTTGTCAATCCACTGTCAATTTTCTCTGCTAATTTCAAGGAGAGGTAACGGAGTTCCTCCAAAAGCATAGGTGTATGAAAGTCCAGATGGACAAGTAGACTCCACAAACCAGGCACCGACCTGGAAAAGGGATCGTTTCCCAGTGGGCCTTCAGGCCCACAGCAATCCCTGTGCAGAAACGAGAAACAGAGACAGAAAGTCACCCGCCTAAGGCTTGTCACTTGAAAGTGAGTGGCTGACTGACTGGCACAGGGCTGGAAATCACATCCACATCTTCGGACCTCTAATTGCACAGGGTGCACTGCCTCCCTCAGGCCCAATGAGACAGTTCAGTGGCTTCACAAGAGCTTTCACGGATTGAAGTCAACATCAAAAGACATCAGATTCCATCGGCACCATCTTGGGTCCCTTGTCTCTAATGAGCATGTGCCCGGTTCCAATTTGA
>NW_022437995.1:0-20472 GCF_009761245.1 Sapajus apella | reverse complement strand
GAGCCTTTGTGTATCCTTGCATGTGAGATGGGTTTCCTGGATACAGCACACCGATGGGTTTTGTCTTTTTATCCAATTTGCCAGTCTGTGTCTTTTGATTGGGGCATTTAGTCCATTTACATTTAAGGTTAATGTTGTTGTGTGTGAGTTTGATACTGCCATTTTGGTGCTAGCTGGCTGTTTTGCCCTTTAGTTGAGCTGGTACTTGTTGTTCCTTTATATGTGTAGAGCCTGTTTCAGGAGTTCTTGTAGAGCTGGCCTGGTGGTGACGAAATCTCTGAGTACTTGCATGTTCCCAAAGGATTTTATTTTTCCTTCACTTATGAAGCTTAGTTTGGCTGGATAGGAGATTCTGGGTTGAAAGTTCTTTTCTTTAAGGATGTTGAATATTGGCCCCCATTCTCTACTGGCTTGTAGGGTTTCTGCTGAGAGATCTGCTGTGAGTCTGATGGGCTTCCCTTTATAGGTAACCCAACCTTTCTCTGGCTGCCCTTAGTATTTTCTCCTTCATTTTGACCCTGGTGAATCTGACGATTATGTGCCTTGGGGTTGCTCTTCTTGATGAATATCTTTGTGGTGTTCTCTGTATTTCCTGGACTTGAATGTTTTCCTGCCTTGCTAGGTTGGGGAAGTTTTCCTGGATAATATCCTGAAGAGTATTTTCCAGCTTGGATTCATTCTCTTCATCGCATTCGGGTACGCCTATCAAACGTAGATTAGGTCTTTTCACATAGTCCCACATTTCTTGGAGACTTTGTTCATTCCATTTTACCCTTTTTTCTCCAGTCTTGCCTTCCCGTTTTATTTCATTGAGTTGATCTTCGACCTCTGATATCCTTTCTTCTGCTTGGTCCATTCGGCTTCTCATACTTGTGCATGCTTCATCAAGTTCTCGTGTTGCGTTTTTCAGCTCCATCAATTCACTTATATTCCTTTCTATTTTGTCCATTCTTGTTAGCATTTCGTCCAATCTTTTTTCAAGGTTCTTAGTTTCTTTGCATTTGGTTAGAACATGTTCTTTAAGTTCACAGAAGTTTCTTACTACCCACCTTCTGAAGTCTGATTCTGTCATTTCATCACACTTGTTCTCCCTCCAACCTTGTTCCCTTGCTGTTGAGGAGTTGTGATCCCTTTTAGGAGGAGAGGTGTTCTGGTTTCGGGTGTTTTCATCCTTTTTTTGCTGGTTTCTCCCCATCTTTAAGGATTTATCCACCTGTCGACTTTGTGGTTGTTGGCTTTCATATTGGGTCTCAAATCTTTCAGATTGACGGTCTGTTTGTTGATGATGAGGTTATTTCTGTTTCTTGGTTTTCCTTCTGACAGTCTGGCCCCTCTGCTGTAGGTCTGCTGAGGTTCACTCCAGGCCCTGCTTGCCTGTGGTTCACCTGCAGCAGCTCCTGAACAGCAAGGGTTGTTACCAGTTTTCCTCTTCTGCTATCTTTGTCCCAGAAGGATACCCGCCTAGTGTCAATCTGAACTCTCTTTTATGAGGTGTCTTTTTGGATATATAGGGGTCAGAGAGCTGCTTGAGGAGACGGTCTCTTCTTTATAGGAGCTCAAATGGTGAGCTGCGATTTCTGTTGTTGTTCATTCAGAGCTGCTGGGCAGGTACTTTTAGGTCTGCTGCAGCAGTACTCATAAACTGCTTTTTGTTCCCAGGTGCTCTGTCCCAGGGATTTAGGGCTTTATTTATGAGTTTCCGTTATGCTGCTGCCTTCTTTTTTTTTTTTTTTTTTTTCCTTCAAACCTGTCCAGTCCAGCAAGGAGGCAGCCTAGTCACTGTCGGCCTATAGCAGCTTTGCTGAGCTGCTGTGGGCTCTGCCCAGCTGCCAAGTGAACTTCCCTGCAGTCCTATTTATATGGGTGTAGTTAGAACTGCTTTGGCGATGGTGGCCCGCCTCTGTTGGGGCGGAGTCGCCTTGGCAACGGCGGGATGCCTCAGCAATGGCGGGTTGCCTTGGCAACGGCGGGCTGCCTCAGCAATAGCGGGTTGCCTCGGCAACGGCGGGCTGCCTGGGTAATGGCGGACGCCCCTACCCCACAGAGCTGGACCGTCCCGGGTTCATCTGCGCTTGCTGTGAAACTCTCAATCCAGAGTTTCTGGTTGCTGTTCTTTTGTGGGGGTGGGGCCAGCCGAGCCTGATCGCCTGGCTCCCTGCCTCAGAGCCTTTTTTAAGTTGGTGTTCCAGTCGCCTGTTGAAGAGGCGCCGGGGTCTGTTTGTTTTCCCCTGTGGCCACTCACTGCGTTGGCTTAAACAGCGGCACTGAGGTTTGTGGCGCTTTTTTTTGTTTGTTTTTTTGCCCTGAAATCTACTGTCCTGGTTCTCTGCTCAGTCCCCTTTTTGAACCGGCGAATGGGCGACTTCCCGTGGCTCCAATCACCAGCCAAAAGGGCCCCCGGACCGGTGTATTTTGTACGGAGAACCGCGGCTCCGGGGCGCCAACAAAGCAGCCGCTCGGGGCAAAGCAGCGGCGCTGGCCGAAACAACCACGCTGGCGAGCGAGCGTGGAGCACCTCCGCCCGGGAATTTCCTAGTCTGTGGGCAATAAAAATGCGGCGTCCACTCACCCTCTGCGCTTTCACTGGGAGCTGCAATCCTGAGCTCTTCCTAAACGGCCATCTTGGTGAATTATTGTTCTAGGTCTTTAATCTATATATGTGATTTGTAGGTAGAAATAATTTTGTGTAACTAAGGGAATAGTGATGCTAGAAAGTGGCGGAGTGTATTTTCTATAACAGCAAACTAGGTCAAGGGCTAATTTGCTGCATGTCTTAACAACATGTCTCTGTGCCTCGATTTCTTCTCAGAGCCATTTTTTTTTTTTTTTTTTTGTGAGACGGAGTTTCGCTCGTTACCCAGGCTGGAGTGCAATGGCACGATCTTGGCTCACCGCAACCTCCACCTCCTGGTTTCAGGCAATTCTTCTGCCTCAGCCTCCTGAGCAGCTGTGATTACAGGCAAGTGCCACCATGCCCAGCTAATTTTTTGTATTTTTAGTAGAGACAGGGTTTCACCATGTTGACCAGGATGGTCTCGATCTCTTGACCTTGTGATCCACCTGCTTTGGCCTCCCAAAGTCCTGGGATTACAGGCGTGAGCCACCGCGCCTGGCCTCAGAGCCATTTTTTGTTTGTTTTTTGAAATGGTGTCTTGCTCTGTCACCCAGACTAGAGTGCAGTGACATGATCTTGGCCCACTGCAGGAACCTCCGCCTCCTGGGTTCAGGCAATTTTCCTGCCTCAGCCTCCCTAGTAGCTGGGATTACAGGTGTGTGCAACCATGCCTGGCTAATTTTTGCATTTTTAGTAGAGATAGGGTTTCGCCATGTTTGCCAGGCTGGTCTCGAATCTGCCCTCCTCAGTATCCCAAAGTGCTGGGATTACAGACATGGGCCACTTCTCCCGGTCTTAAACCAGCGTCTTAGTTTGCCTGGGTTAGTGTAAATTGCCTCCTTGTTAACTTCCCTGCTTCTAGCTGTGTCCTTTTTGAAACAAAAGCCAGAATGTGACTTTAAGTATATGAGCCAGCTCACTTCTCTGCTTCAGATGGTCCAGAAGAGTTGTCTTAGAGACAGCCATTATCTCCTTAAAGGGAAATGGATGTTTCAGTACCAAGAACTGGATACATAAGAAGGGGAGGAACCCCAGGATCACTTCGCATTTCATGCAGAGTGAATGCCAAACTCCTTTTATCCCTAGCTTCATCTCTCACTATTCTCCTCCTTGCTTACTGTGTTCCAGCCACATGTGACTCTGCTGTTCCTTGAAGACTCTGAGCATCTCCTTCCTTGTTACCTCAACCTAAAATGCTCTCTTTCCAGGTATCCATATGATTAATTCCCTCCCTCAGGCTTCAGCTCCTCTGAAGTGCCTTCCCTTGCCTGCCTTATATTAAATAGCCACTGTTTTCCTTTGCACTCTATCCCCTTACCCTTGATTCCTCTTCATAGCATGTACTATTTATTGTCTGTTTCATACGGTTAGTGTCAGGACTTTGTTCTCTGGTGAATGGCTGCCCAGCAGTTAGGCATTCAATCACTATATGTTCAATGACTCAATGGATTCCCATTTTCTTTCTTAGGGGCTTCTTCTGCCTAGAGAAACGGTCTTCAGGCCACCCTTGTTCTTTAGCCTGTGGAAAATGAACACTGCATTCTGTGTGCCAAATATTTCTACAAAGGTGATCTGTGGGGTTCTTCCCTTTTCTCACTGCTCAGATTTTTCTGTGCATTATTCTTTACCAGTCATGCAGGTGAATCTGTTTTCTAGATAACTTTTTCTGTGTTTGGGACTAATGCTTTCCTTTTCCTGAATTCGGCATCATTATGTAAATATGTTAACAATTTGGCACTTATTCCTTCATTCAGCTGGCAAATAATTATTATAGCAGATACTGTGAGCCAGGCTGGGGTGCCAGACTGTACGCTAGGGCTTAAAGAGGTGGTGAGCCGGCATTTCCCTGGAGGAGCTGATGGTTCAGTGGTTGGTTGGAAGTGCCAACAGTTGGGACAGGCAACTGCTATAATGAGGAATGCAGAGAGGAAGTTGGGAACACAGGGATGGGTCAGGCAGACCTGTTCCTTATGGTTAGGATTCTCAAGGGTAGGAAGGAGTTTGTCAGGTGAGGAAGCAGGCAAAGGCTGCTCTGAGAGGAAGGAACAATGTGCAAAAACACAGAAAGCTTTGCTTGTTTACAGAAGCACAAGTCAGTGACTATTGTTGGAGCATGAAGTACAGTGCAGACAGTGATGGTGGACAAGGCCACAATAGTTAGATGAGGGCCAGACCCGGATGCTTTTGTCGTTGTTGTTGTTGTTGTTGAAACAGGGTCCCACTCTATCACCCAGGCTAGAGTGGGCTTACAGTGGTGCAATCTTGGCTCACTGCAACCTCTGCCCCCCCCCCCCCGGTGGTAAAGTGACCCTCCTGCTTCAGACTCCTGAGTAGCTGGGACTACAGGTGCTCACCACCACGCCTGGCTAATTTTTTCTGTATTTTTGACGAGATTTCACTATGTTATTCAGGCTGGTCTCCAACTCCTGGACTCAGGTGATCTGCCCACCTCGACCTCCCAAAGTGCTGGGATTACAGGTGTGAGCCACTGTGCCCAGCCCAGATCCAGATGCTTCTAAAGGACTTTGTGTTTACTATACAGAGTGAGGCTTCTATCTTGTAGCCCATGAATTTGGGAGTGTGTTTGTACAATTGAACAGAGGTGGGTAGGGAGGTAGCCTGGAAGGTTTTTTCCTATTGCAAGCTCCCTTCCCGAGTCAGGTAGAATCCAGAATATTTTCTACCATGTGGTAATTTGGTGTGGATTATTTTTTCCTTTGGATTGTAATTTCCTAAAGGATGGCGAGGTTTAATTTTTATGTATCTCCTAGCACCTCACATGTACATTGTGAGATAGATGCTGGTTCTAGGCTGGGTGCAGTGGCTCACACCTATAGTCTCAGCATTTTGGGAAGCTGAGGCAGGTGGATCGCCTGAGGTCAGGAGTTCAAGATCAGCCTGGACAACATGGCAAAACGTCTCCACTAAAAATACAAAAATTAGCCGGGCATGGTGGTCCACGCCTGTAATCCTAGCTACTTGGGAGGCTGCGGCAGTAGAATCACTTGAACCCACGAGGCAGAGGTTGCAGTGAGCCAAGATTGTGCCACTGCGCTCTAGCCTGGGTGACAGAGAAGGACTTCATCTCAAAACTAAAACAAAACAAATTTAATTTTGGAGTACAGTGACATGATCTCGGCTCACTGCAACCTCCGCCTCCTAGGTTCAATCGATTCTCCTGCCTCAGCCTCCCCAGTAGCTGGGATTAAAGGTGCCTGCCACCATACCTGGCTAATTTTTGTAGTTTTAGTGGAGACAGGGCTTTGCCATGTTGACCAGGCTGGTCTCAAACTCCTGATCTTAGGTCATCTGCCTGCCTTGGCCTCCCAAAGTGCTGGGGTTATAGGTGTGAGCCATTGCACCCAGCTAAACTTTCTTTAAATGAATGATGATTACATCACTATATGTATCACTGCTGTGCTTTAACTCCCCCCCACCTTTTTTTTTTTTTTTTTTAAATGGAGTTTCACTCTTGTTGCCCAGGCTGGATTGCAATGGCATGATCTTGGTTCACCGCAACCTCTGCCTCCCAGGTTCAAGCAGTTCTCCTGCCTCAGCCTCCCAAGTAGCTGGGATTACAGGCATGCACCACCATGCCTGACTAATTTTGTATTTTTAGTAGAGATGGAGTTTCTCCAGGGTGGTCAGGCTGGTCTCGAACTCCCAACCTCAGGTGATCCACATGCCTCGGCCTCTCAAAGTGCTCGGATTACAGGCATGAGCCACTGTGCCTGGCTGTTTTAACTTCTTAGTATCCCATAATGTTTCTTCCTTTTATCTGTCCCATCCCTCACTTCCCAGTTTTTCTGTTAGGCAGATTAAATTCATCAAAAAAAAAGGAAAAGTTTGTTGCAGGAGAATTTGTTGTTTGTGCTGTCAGATGCCAGGTCCTAATGGATTTAGAAGAAGGTGGGATGGGACTCCTTCCTGAGGCAGCCACTTCAGTGCTTCTTACTCACCTTTGCATTCTCTGTGCCTGTCACGTTAGAGGTTCAATAAATGTTTGCTGAAGGAATCATCCTGTTTATTGACAGCAAGATTAAGCCTGTGTTTTCATAGGTAGCAAAACCTGCCTACTCTTCTACTTTGATATCTATAATCTTTGCTTTCTGTGCTCCAGACACATTATTAAACTCCTCTCCATTCAGGCTGTACTTGTAGATATTTCCACTGCCCAGAGTGCCCTTTCTCTTGTCTGGCCAACTCCTATACCATCTTATAAGATTTAACTCTCCTCCTTTCTGGGAAAATGAATTCTCATAAACCCAGTTGGAGTTAGTTACTTCTTCCTGTGTGCAAACTTCTTTTTTTTTTTTTTTTGTGACATAATCTCACTCCATCACCAGGCCGGAGTGCAGTAGAGTGACCTCGGCTCACTGCAGCCTCTACCTCCCAAGTTCAAGTGATTTTCCTGTCTCAGTCTCCCTAGTAGCTGTGCCACCATGCCTGGTTAATTTTTTGTATTTTTAGTAGAGATGGGGTTTCACCATATTGCCCCAGTCTGGTCTTGAACTCCTGGCTTTATATGATCTGCCTGGTTCTGAAGTGCTGGGATTAACAGGCATGAGCCACCACTTCCAGCTCCTGTGTACATTTTTATATGGAAGTTTGTTCAGCCTCTAGACAGCTTGAAAGGTGAAGACAAACCTCATCCCTTTCTGTCTCCATCCTCATTCTTTTCTGTGTCTTGCCCAGTGTCTGGCAATTTTGCTGAATGGATGGCTTGTAAATTACTATAGGAAGGCATGATACAGCAATCTGGAAGCACACCTGAGTAAATTCTGCTAATGATTTTTAACATTCTCTATTCAGTCTAGACTGGGCTTTTGTGTAGGTGCGCATGTGAGTGAGAGTCTGTTTTGGAACTGGTATGTAGAAGCAACATCTTTTGTAAACTTGGAAGGTTAGAAAATTCATTTTTACGGCTGGATGCGGTAGCTTATGCCTGTAACCCTAGCACTTTGGGAGGCCAAGGTGGGTGGATTGCCTGAGGTTACGAGTTTGAGACCAGCCTGGCTAACATGATGAAGCCTTATCTCTACTAAAAATACAAAAATTAGTGGAACGTGATAGTGCGTGCCTGTATTCCCAGCTACTTGTGGGGCTGAGGCAGGAGAATTGCTTGAACTAGGAAGTCACAGGTTGCAGTGAGCTGAGATCGTGTCACTGCACTGCAGCCTGGTGATAGAGCGAGATTTTGTCTCAAAAAAAAGAAGTAGCTGGATGTGGTCATGGGCGCCTGTAATCCCAGCTACTTGGGAGTCGTCTTAGACAGGAGAATCACTTGAACCCGGGAGGCGGGGGTTGCAGTGAGCCGAGATCATACCACTCCACTCCAGCCTGGGCAATAGAGAAAAACTCGTTTTCCAAAAAAAAAAAAAAAAAAGAAAGAAAATTCAATTTTTTGGAAGGGTTTTGAGGAGGTCAGCGGTACAGTCAGGTCAGCAGTTCTCTGCCAGGAATAAGGAACTTGGCAATTGGAATGACTAGAGGCTCTTGTTTGTTCAGGGGTTCATGTGGAGATGAGGGAGTCTCCCTGAGAATGGTAGAAGGGAATGGGGAGTAACTGAAAGAGAAGGGTTACTGCTGGGGGAACTGGATGTGGTATTTGGGAAAAATGACCTAAAGCACATAGTAATTCAGTTCTGTGTACCCTATTGTCTTCTCTGCAGACACTGACCGAGCCATCATGGAGGTGGCTGAGATGGAAAGTCATCTGAACCCCAGCTGTAAGATAATGAGTTCAGACCCTCCATGGAGGAGTTCCGGGAGTTCAACGAATACCTTGCTTACAGGGAGTCTAAAGGAGCCCAGGGAGCAGGTCTTGCAAAGGTGATTATCCTCAGATGCTTTAAATGAAACACAGTCACATGGGCATTATATTCTTAGTTTTTACGATGTGGGACATTGTTTCCAAAGGAAGAAATTTACAAAATCTTTGTTCTTGTTAATCCATGTGGAACATTTGATTTCTTTAAATAATAATTATCTTATTTTCCTTTTAACTATAACTGTTTATACTAGGTTGTGTTCTAAGGATTAAAAACAGTCAAAACCAACCAAGGGTGGCTCATAGAAACCAAGGAGATCCATGTATGGGTTTCAGAGGTGTGAGAGCATTCATAGATTTTGTCAGTTTTTTTGTAGACAATTATTAACCTGAAGCTTAGCCACAATTTCTCTCTCCCTTCCTTCTTTCCTTCTATGTTTTTTCTTTTCTTTTTTTATATAACAGTTGATAAAATTTACCATATAATACACACCATATACTGCATCCATTTAAAGTGTGCAATTCATTGGTTTTGAGTACTCACAGAATTGTGCAACCATCACCTCTATTGAATTCCATAACATTTTTGTCATCCCTCAAAGAAAGTTCTATGCATTAAGCAGTCATTCCACATTCCCTGCTATCACCCCCAGCCCATAGGCAACCACAAACCGACTTATTCTCTCTCTACACTTGCCTATTCTCTTTTATTTCTGGTTGTTTACCAAATGTGGAGAGTGCCTGCTATGTGCCAGACACTGTGCTAGGTGCTAGGGTTAGGGATGTGGGGGAGCAGAACAGGCAGTTTTCTTGCCCCCATGGAGCTTACATTCTAGTGGGAGCATCTTAGGATGATGAGATGAGGACATTTAAGCACAGATTCAAGGGATAAAAAGAACCCAGCTTTTTCAAGATATGGGGACAGAAAGAATAGCAAGCCCAGAGGCCTGGAGGCTGACCTGAGTTTTGTGGGTGGGAGGAATAGGAAAGTGGTCAGTGGGCTTCTCCAGCCGTCGTAAGACATTTGGGATTTTAAGTGTAGAGGGAAGCACTGACAGGCTTAAAGTGAGAGAGGAAGATGTGGTCGCTGTTTGTTTCTTTCTTTTGCTATTTTTGTGACATAATTTTGAACAGATCAAATTGGCTCCTAGGTGAAGAATGAATTTGGTGTTGTGGGGGGCAGAGCACAAGTAAAGCATCTTGTCTGGGATGGTTTTGTTTATCTAGTGAGGAGCTGATGGTGACCCAGACCAGTGAAGGTGGGTTAAGTTGTCTTTGGTCTGGATATGTTTGAAAATACTCATCTTTTTCTTATTCTTACAAGTGTCAGATAATATTCTTAAAAAAAATAATAGTGACTTAAGCACTTTGGGTATGAGTGACACGCCCCAAGTCATAGGGGTGGTCAGGGAGGTGCTGAGGACTGCATTGCACATTTGGGCGCATAGGTCCAAAGTAAGCCCCTTGAAAGAGAGATCCACTATATGATATAATTCATCATCCAACCTGAGATGGTTTGTGTGTCCCTTCCATAATGTATATCTGTTTTAATTTAAAAAATTCCCTTGGAAGAATATATTTTATTGCACTTATTTCAATTTATTATTGTTCTAAATGTTAAATTTGTAATCTGGGTTTCTGTAGACTTCTCAGTATCACTGCATAAATCCCTGAGCCCTGCTGCTAGGCCAAACTACTGCACTGTACTTGCGTAAAGGATTCTTCTTGAAATCTCCAGCTATGGAGATCAGATAGCATGGACAACACAAGGTAGTTGAGGAGAGAACTTCCAGAACTATTGGGATTGGTATTCAGCTCCTCTTGCAAATGGACCTGATGCTACTGTAACCCACTACTTTACTGTTTCTGGCATCTGTACCCTGAGGCCTGTCATTATGTTGTGTATTTTTTTTTTTTTTAAGATGGAGTCTCACTCTGTCTCCCAGACTGGAGTACAGAGGCTCGATCTCAGCCCACTGAAACCTCTGCCTCCCAGTTTGTTTTCTTTTCTTTTTTTTTTTTTAGAAAATATTTATTTATTTATTTATTTATTTATTTATTTATTTTTTTGAGACAGAGTCTCACTCTGTCGCCAGGCGCCAGGCTGGAGTGCAGTGACACAATTTCAGCTCACTGCAACCTCCGCCTCCCCGGTTCAAGCAATTCTCCTGCCTCAGCCTCCCAAGTAGCTAGGACGACAGGCGCACGCCGCCGTGCCCAGCTGATTTTTGTGTTTTTAGTAGAGACAGGGTTTCACCATGTTGGCCAGGATGGTCTCGATCTCTTGAGCTCGTGATCTGCCCGCCTTGGCCTCCCAAAGTGCTGGGATTACAGGCTTTAGCCACCACACCACCAGTTTCAAGTGATTCTCCTGCCTCAGCCTCCAGAGTGGCTGGGATTATAGGCGTGTGCCACCATGCCTGGCTAATTTTTATATTTTTAGTAGAGATGGAGTTTCACCATATTGGCCAGGCTGGTCTCAAACTCCTGACCTCAAGTGGTCTGTCCAACTTGGCCTCCCAAAGTGCTGGGATTATAGGTGTGAGCCACTGTGCCCAGCCGTGTACCTTGTTAAAGTTCATGTCCTTAGTAGACAGTTTTTTGTTTTTCATTTTTTTACGAAATGGGGTCTGGCTATGTTGCCCAGGCTGGAGTACAGTGGCTGTTCACAGGCATGATCCCACTACTGATCAGCACAGGAGTTTTGACCTGCTCCATTTCTGACCTGGGCTGGTTCACCCCTCTTTAGGCAACCTGGCGGTCCCCCGCTCCCCAGAGATCACTATATTGATGCCGAACTTAGTGCAGACGCCTTATCAGCATAGTGCATTACACCCCAGAACTCCTGGACTCAAGTGATCCTCCAGCCTCAGCCTCCCAAGTAGCTGGGACTACCGGCATGTGCCACCGTGCCTGGATTGTTTTTCCGTTTTTTGAGACAGGGTCTCATTTTGTTACCCAAGCTGGAGTGCAGTGGTGTGATATTGGCTCACTGCAGCCTTGACCTCCTAGGTTCAAGCGCTCCTTCTTCCTCAGTCCTGCAAGTAGCTGGGATTATAGGTGTGCACCACCATGCCGGGCTAATTTTGGTATTTTTTGTAGAGTCAAAGTTTCACCATGTTGCTCAGGCTGGTCTTGAACACCTGGACTCAATGGTCTGCCTGCCTTTGGCCTCCCAAAGTGCTGGGATTATAGGCATGGGCTCCTGGCTCTATCCTAGAAACATTTTAAAATTTGGGAATATTAAGTTGAGTGAAAATTAATTAGGGGTGGGTGAGAGAGAAGGGAAACAAGATAAAGAGAAAACAAAGGGAAACTAAAGCTCTTTAATGACTTTCTTTAACTTCTTTATTAGGTTAGCTCATTTAAAAAAAAAAATCTCATTTGGGCCAGGTGCGGTGCACACACCTATAATCCCAGCAGTTTGGGAGGCAGAGGTGGGCAGATCACTTGAGGTCAGGAGTTAGAAACCAGCCTAGCCATTATGGTAAAACCCTCTCTCTACCAAAAATACAATTTTTAGCCAGGCATGGTGGCAGGCACCTGTAGTCCCATCTACTTGGGAGGCTGAACCAGGAGAATTGCTTAAACCAGAAGGCGGATGGCAGATGTAGGGGATGACCATCTCTTCTCTGGGCTCTGAATTCAGCCCTTTGTCCTGGTCTCTCCCACTTTTGTTTCTTGAAAACATGTACTGTGTTCCGCTGAGATTAGTAGAGTGTCCTGTGGTAGGGTGGCACGTTCAGTAACTTTAGAAGAGGAAACAGCAGCTACTGTCAAAAGGGAGCTGCATGCCTACAGAGCATACCTGCGCCCTGTCTGCATTATGTAACAGAGTAAAGTTAATGAGAACTATGATTACAAAACACACCCGAGTCCAGACCATGCCTCATTTTTAAAATTGAGACTCATTGACAAAGTTGGAAACATTAATTTATTTACTCCTTTAATAATTTCCTATTACTCATTAGGAATACAACAAACTGTTTCAAATCATTTTTGCCATCTTTGATGTCAAGTCACATAAGCTCAATTTTACCTACTTTCCCTCTTGTTCTGGAAGTTGCAATACTAGCAAATGTGTAAAACTGTACCAAATCAAATCATATTGTAAAAATCAAGACTGCATTAATGAAACTGGTTTGCTTTGGGGGCTGCTAGTCCTGGGGAACCAAGCCACTCATGATGTTCTTCGTTAATGCACTATTTTTTTTTGTCAGAGTCTTGCCCTGTTACTCAGGCTGAAATGGTATGATCATGACTCACTGTAGTCTAGACCTTCCAGGTTCAAGCAGGCCTCCCACCTCAACCTCCCAAGAAGGTGGGACTACCCATGACTGGCTAATTTTTTTATTTTTTGTAGAGATGGGATCTGCTGTGTTACCCAGACTGGTCTTGAACTCCTGAGCTCAAATGATCCTCCCACGTTAGCCTCCCAAAGTGCTGCGATTACAAGCATGAGCTACTGTGCCTGGCCTGTTAATCCACTATTGACAACATTTAATGAATTGGTCTTAATTTATGATTTGAAGAAATTGGTCCCGTAGTTCCAGTAGCAGTGACTTTAGCCTCAGATGACAGCCTGTCTTGGTTTTTCTTTTTTTTGAGAGAGAGAGAGTCTCTTTCTGGAGCCAGGCTGGAGTGCAGTGGCACGATCTCGGTCACTGGAACCTCCACCTCCCGGGTTCAAGCAATTCTCCTGCCTCAGCCTCCCGGGTAGCTGGGATTGGTTTCTCTTTTCTCCATTTCTTAGATTCATGCTTTAGATTTAACATTTACTTTCAGAGTAGAAGGCTGGACACTGTGACTGTCTATAAAGCTGATATTCCAAGTTGGGAAAGTGAAAAGTGGCAGTCTCTTCCAGTGTAAAACTTGTACTGTTTTTGTGGAAGGAGATTATGATGAACCTTTTTTCTATATAAAGTGGGTGAAATTTGTCCCCAACAGAAATCTGAATGTAGGTTGTCGTGGACCATAGGTTATACACTCAAGGAGTTTCATAAGCAGCTTATAGAGTGCAAATTATCTTTGCCCACAAGGTAAAGAAAGATTGCAAGAAGCACAATTGTCTTCCTCCTCCTACCTCATTAGGTAGATGGTAGAAATAGCAATTTATTTCAAAGTAAGTAGTGTAAATGCAGATTTTAGCAAAAAATTCCCCAAAGAGAATAGGAGCCAGGCTGATTTGTGGGGATGGTTATTAAAAAATGTATACTCTGTTTTTTATATAATCAGGAAGGCGAACTTTAGGAGGAATGGCTTTTCCTCATTTAGATTCACTAAACGTAAAAATTTACTTTGGAATCTTTTAAACACCTAAGTATGTTGTGTTTTCCTATTCAAGAAAATCTGATGTTTTAGGATTTCAAGTTACAGTTCAAAAATTTTTTGTTATAGACCTGAACTTCTGAAAAAATATTCCATTCGAATTCTTTAATTGAAATTAAATGAACTTGTACACAGAAAACACAAGGTAATATATGGAGTTTTTTTTTCCCCCATTTATTTATTTTATTGCATTTTAGGTTTTGGGGTACATGTGAAGAACATGCAAAATTGTTGCATACGTACACTCGTGGCAGTGTGATTTGCTGCCTTCCTCCCCATCACCTACATCTGGCATTTCTCCCCTTGCTATCTCTCCCCAGCTCCCCACCCCCCACCCTCCCTCCCCTATTTCTCCCCAACTGGCCCCAGTGTGTAGTGCTCCCCTCCCTGTGTCCACGTGTTCTCATTGTTCAACACCCGCCTATGAGTGAGAACATGCGGTGTTTGATCTTCTGCTCTTGTGTCAGTTTGCTGAGAATGATGGTTTCCAGGTTCATCCATGTCCCTACAAAGGACCCAAACTCATCATTTTTGATGGCTGCATAATATTCCATGGTGTATATGTGCCACATTTTCCCTATCCAGTCTATCATCGATGGGCATTTGGGTTGGTTCCAGGTCTTTGCTATTGTAAACAGTGCTGCAATGAACATTCATGTGCACGTGTCCTTATAGTAGAACGATTTGTAATCCTTTGGATATATACCCAGTAATGGGATTGCTGGGTCAAATGGAATTTCTATTTCTAGGTCCTTGAGGAATCGCCACACTGTCTTCCACAATGGTTGAACTAATTTACACTCCCACCAACAGTGTAAAAGTGTTCCTATTTCTCTACATCCTCTCCAGCATCTGTTGTCTCCAGATTTTTTAATGATCACCATTCTAACTGGCGTGAGATGGTATCTCAATGTAGTTTTGATTTGCATTTCTCTGATGACCAGTGATGATGAGCATTTTTTCATATGTTTGTTGGCCTCACATATGTCTTCTTTTGTAAAGTGTCTGTTCATATCCTTTGCCCACTTTTGAATGGGCTTGTTAGTTTTTTTCTTGTAAATCTGTTTTAGTTCTTTGTAAATTTTGGATATCAGCCCTTTGTCAGATGGGTAAACTGCAAAAATTTTTTCCCAATCTGTTGGTTGCCGATTCACTCTAATAATTGTTTCTTTTGCTGTGCAGAAGCTGTGGAGTTTGATTAGGTCCCATGTGTCTATTTTGGCTTTTGTTGTCAATGCTTTTGGTGTTTTAGTCATGAAGTCCTTGCCTACACCTACGTCCTGAATGGTTTTGCCTAGATTTTCTTCTAGGGTTTTTATGGTGTTAGGTCTTATGTTTAAGTCTTTAATCCATCTGGAGTTAATTTTAGTGTAAGGTGTCAGGAAGGGGTCCAGTTTCTGCTTTCTGCACATGGCTAGCCAGCTTTCCCAACACCATTTATTGAACAGGGAATCCTTTCCCCATTGCTTGTTTTTGACTGGTTTGTCAAAGATCAGATGGTTGTAGATATGTTGTGTTGCCTCCGAGACCTCTGTTCTGTTCCATTGGTCTATATCTCTGTTTTGGTACCAGTACCATGCTGTTTTGATTACTGTAGCCTTGTAGTATAGTTTGAAGTCCGGTAGTGTGATGCCCCCCGCTTTGTTCTTTTTGCTTAGAATTGACTTGGCTATGCGGGCTCTCTTTTGGTTCCATATGAAGTTTAAGGTGGTTTTTTCCAGTTCTGGAAAGAAGGTCATGGGTAGCTTGATGGGGATAGCATTGAATCTGTAAATTATTTTGGGCAGTATGGCCATTTTCACGATATTGATTCTTCCTAACCATGAACATGGAATGTTTCTCCATCTGTTTGTGTCCTCTCTTATTTCGTTGAGCAGTGGCTTGTAGTTCTCCTTGAAGAGGTCCTTTACATTCCTTGTTAGTTGTATTCCTAGGTATTTTATTCTCTTTGTGGCAATTGTGAATGGAAGTTTGTTCTTGATTTGGCTCTCTTTAAGTCTGTTATTGGTGTATAGGAATGCATGTGATTTTTGCACATTGATTTTGTATCCTGAGACTTGGCTGAACTTGCTTATCAGTTTCAGGAGGTTTGGGCCTGAGACGATGGGGTCTTCTAGATATACAATCATGTCGTCTGCAAATAGAGACAATTTGACTCCCTCTTTTCCTATTTGAATGCCCTTTATTTGTTTTTCTTGCCTGATTGCTCTGGCTAGAACTTCTAATACTATATTGAATAGCAGTGGTGAGAGCGGGCATCCTTGCCTGGTGCCACATTTCAAGGGAAATGCTTCCAGTTTTTTCCCATTCAGTATGATATTGGCTGTTGGTTTGTCATAAATAGCTTTTATTATTTTGAGATACGTTCCATTGATACCTAGCTTATTGAGTGTTTTTAGCATAAAGGGCTGTTGAATTTTGTCAAAGGCCTTCTCTGCATCAATTGAGATAATCATGTGGTTTTTGTCTTTGGTTCTGTTTATGTGGTGAATTACGTTTATAGACTTGCGTATGTTGAACCAGCCTTGCATCCCCGGGATGAAGCCTACTTGATCATGGTGGATAAGCTTTTTGATGTGCTGTTACAATCAGCTTGTCAGTATTTTATTGAAGATTTTTGCACCTATGTTCATCATGGATATTGGCCTGAAGTTTTCTTTTCTTGTTGAGTCTCTGCCGGGTTTTGGAATCAGGATGATGTTAGTCTCATAAAATGATTTGGGAAGAATTCCCTCTTTTTGTATTGTTTGTAATAGTTTCAGAAGAAATGGTACCAGCTCCTCTTTGTATGTCTGGTAGAATTCAGCTGTGAACCCATCTGGACCTGGGCTTTTTTTGGGTGGTAAGCTCTTAATTGCTGCCTCAACTTCAGACCTTGTTATGGGTCTGTTCAGGGTTTCGGCTTCTTCCTGGTTTAGGCTTGGCAGGAGGCAAGTGTCCAGGAATTTATCCATTTCTTCCAGGTTTATTAGTTTGTGTGCGTAGAGTTGTTTGTAATAATCCCTGATGTTGGTTTGAATTTCTGTGGAATCTGTGGTGATATCCCCTTTATCGTTTTTTATTGCATCAATTTGGTTATTCTCTCTTTTCTTTTTTAGTAATCTGGCTAGTGGTGTGTCTATTTTGTTGATCTTTTAAAAAAACCAGCTCCTGGATTTATTGATTTTTTGAAGGGTTTTTTGTGTCTCTATCTCCTTCAGTTCTGCTCTGATCTTAGCTATTTCTTGTCTTCTGCTAGACTTTGAGTTTTTTTGATCTTGCTCCTCTAGCTTTTTCAGTTTTGACGATAGGGTGTCAATTTTTGATCTCTCCTTGCTTCTCATGTGGGCACTTATTGCTATATATTTTCCTCTAGAGACTGCTTTAAATGTGTCCCAGAGATTCTGGTATGTTGTGTCTTCATTCTCGTTGGTTTCGAAGAATATCTTTATTTCTGCCTTCATTTCATTGTTTATCCAGTCAACATTCAAGAGCAAGTTGTTCAGTTTCCATGAAGCTGTGCGATTCTGAGTTAGTTTTTGAATTCTGAGTTCTAACTTGATTGCACTGTGGTCTGAGAGAGTGTTTGTTACGATTTCCGATCTTTTGCGTTTGCTGAGGAGTGATTTACTCCCAATTATGTGGTCAATTTTAGAGTAGGTGTGATGTGGTGCTGAGAAGAATGTATATTCTGTGGATTTGGGGTGGAGAGTTCTGTAAATGTCTATTAGGTTTGCTTGGTCCAGGTCTGAGTTCAAGTCCTGGATATCCTTGTTAATTTTCTGTCTGGTTGATCTGTCTAATGTTGACATTGGGGTGTTAAAGTCTCCCACTATTATTGTCTGGGAGTCTAAGTCCCTTTGTAAGTCATTAAGAACTTGCCTTATGTATCTGGGTGCTCCTGTATTGGGTGCATATATATTTAGGTTCATTAGCTCTTCTTGTTGCATTGATCCTTTTACCATTATGTAGTGTCCCTCTTTGTCTCTTATGATCTTTGTTGCTTTAAAGTCTAATTTATCAGAGATGAGAATTGTAACTCCTGCTTTTTTTTGCTCTCCTTTTGCTTGGTAAATCTTCCTCCATCCCTTTATTTTGAGCCTTTGTGTATCCTTGCATGTGAGATGGGTTTCCTGGATACAGCACACCGATGGGTTTTGTCTTTTTATCCAATTTGCCAGTCTGTGTCTTTTGATTGGGGCATTTAGTCCATTTATATTTAGGGTTAATATTGTTATGTGTGAATTTGATACTGCCATTTTGGTGCTAGCTGGCTGTTTTGCCCTTTAGTTGAGCTGGTACTTGTTGTTCCTTTATATGTGTAGAGCCTCTTTCAGGAGCTCTTGCAATGCTGGCCTGGTGGTGATGAAGTCTCTGAGTACTTGCATGTTCCCAAAGGATTTTATTTTTCCTTCACTTATGAAACTTAATTTGGCTGGATAGGAGATTCTGGGTTGAACGTTCTTTTCTTTAAGGATGTTGAATATTGGCCCCCATTCTCTTCTGGCTTGTAGGGTTTCTGCTGAGAGATCTGCTGTGAGTCTGATGGGCTTCCCTTTATGGGTAACCCGACTTTTCTCTCTGGCTGCCCTTAGTATTTTCTCCTTCATTTTGACCCTGGTGAATCTGACGATTATGTGCCTTGGGGTTGCTCTTCTTGATGAATATCTTTGTGGTGTTCTCTGTATTTCCTGGACTTGAATGTTTGCCTGCCTTGCTAGGTTGGGGAAGCTTTCCTGGATAATATTCTGAAGAGTATTTTCCAGCTTGGATTCATTCTCTTCATCACATTTGGGTACGCCTATCAAACGTAGATTAGGTCTTTTCACATAGTCCCACATTTCTTGGAGACTTTGTTCGTTCCTTTTTACCCTTTTTTCTCCAGTCTTGCCTTCCCGTTTTATTTCATTGAGTTGATCTTCGACCTCTGATATCCTTTCTTCTGCTTGGTCAATTCGGCTGTTGATACTTGTGCATGCTTCACGAAGTTCTTGTGTTGCGTTTTTCAGCTCCATCAATTCACTTATATTCCTTTCTATTTTGTCCATTCTTGTTAGCATTTCATCAAATCTTTTTTCAAGGTTCTTAGTTTCTTTGCATTTGGTTAGAACATGTTCTTTAAGTTCACAGAAGTTTCTTACTACCCACCTTCTGAAGTCTGATTCTGTCATTTCATCACACTCATTCTCCCTCCAACCTTGTTCCCTTGCTGGTGAGGAGTTGTGATCCCTTTTAGGAGGAGAGGTGTTCTGGTTTCGGGTGTTTTCTTCCTTTTTTCGCTGGTTTCTTCCCATCTTTAAGGATTTATCCACCTGTCGACTTTGTGGTTGTTGGCTTTCAGATTGGGTCTCAAATCTTTCAGATTGACGGTCTGTTTGTTGATGATGAGGTTTTTTCTGTTTCTTGGTTTCCTTCTGACAGTCTGGCCCCTCTGCTGTAGGTCTGCTGAGGTTCACTCCAGGCCCTGCTTGCCTGGGGTTCACCTGCAGCAGCTACTGAACAGCAAGGGTTGTTACCAGTTTTCTTCTTCTGCTATCTTTGTCCCAGAAGGATACCCGCCTAGTGTTAATCTGATCTCTCTTTTATTAGGTGTCTTTTTGGATATATAGGGGTCAGGGAGCTGCTTGAGGAGACGGTCTCTTCTTTATAGGAGCTCAAATGGTGAGCTGTGAGCTCTGTTGTTGTTCATTCAGAGCTGCTGGGCAGGTACTTTTAGGTCTCCTGTAGCAGTACTCATAAACTGCTTTTTGTTCCCAGGTGCTCTGTCCCAGGGATTTAGGGCTTTATTTATGAGTTTCCGTTATGCTGCCGCCTTCTTTTTTTTTTTTTCTCCTTCACACCTGCCCAGCCCAGCAAGGAGGCAGCCTAGTCACTGTCGGCCTATAGCAGCTTTGCTGAGCTGCTGTGGGCTCCGCCCAGCTGCCAAGTGAACTTCCCTGCAGTCCTGTTTATATGGGTGTAGTTAGAACTGCTTTTGTGGTGGTGGCCTGCCTCTGTTGGGGCGGAGTCTCTGCTGTGGCGGATTGCCTTGGCAACGGCGGGCTGCCTCAGCAATGGTGGGTTGCCTTGGCAATGGCGGGCTGCCTCAGCAATGGCGGGTTGCCTTGGCAACGGCGGGCTGCCTACGTAATGGCAGACGCCCCTCCCCCACAGAGCTGGACCGTCCTGGGTTCAGCTGCGCTCGCTGTGAAACTCTCAATCCAGAGTTTCTGGTTGCTATTCTTTTGTGGGGGTGGGGCCAGCCGAGCCCGATCGCCTGGCTCCCTGCCTCAGAGCCTTTTTTAAGTTGGTGTTCCAGTCGCCTGTTGAAGAGGCCCCGGGGTCTGTTTGTTTTCCCCTTTGGCCACTCACTGTGCTGGCTTAAACAGCGGCACTGAGGTTTGTGGCGCTTTTTTTTGTTTTTTTTCCCCTGGAATCTACTGTCCTGGTTCTCTGCTCAGTCCCCTTTTTGAGCCGGCGTACGGGTGACTTCCCGTGGCTCCAATCGCCAGCCAAAAGGGCCCCGGACCAGTGTATTTTGTACGGAGAAGCGCGGCTCTTGGTTGCCGACAAAGTAGCCGCGCGGGGCAAAGGAGCGGCGCTGGCCGACACAGCCGCGCTGGCTGAAACGGCCGCACTGGCGACCGTGAAGCACCTCTGCCCGGGAATTTCCTAGTCTGTGGGCAATAAAAACGCGGCGTCCACTCACCCTCTGCGCTTTCACGCGGAGCTGCAATCCTGAGCTGTTCCTAAACGGCCATCTTGGATCCTATCCTCCTTTTTTTTTTTTTTTTTTTTTTTT
>NW_022437994.1:9734-20484 GCF_009761245.1 Sapajus apella | reverse complement strand
GGGACTGCGCTCCTGACATTGAGGTAGCCCCGGGAGGTCCCAGTCACCTCTCCCTCCAGCCTGGGCTGGTTCCTTCTTTTCTCTTTCTTTCTTTACTTTTTTTTTTTTTTAGACAGAGTCTTGCTCTGTCGCCCACGCTGGAGTACAGTGGAGCGATCCCGACTCACCACAATCTCTGCATCCCAGATTTAAGTGATTCTCCTGCCTCAGGCTCCTGAGTAGCTTGAACTACAGGCGTGTGCCACTATGCCTGGCTGAGTTTTGTATTTTCAGTAGAGACGGGGTTTCACTGTGTTGGCCAGGCTGGTCTTGAACTCCTGAGCTCAGGTGATCCACCCGCCGAGGCCTCTCAAAGTGCTGGGATCACAGTCGTGAGCCACAGCGCCCAGGGCGGGTTCTTACTCCTGAGAGATTCCCACCCTCACCCCCCAGCCAGCTTGGCTCCTGCAGCCCGTAGCCATCGGCGACTCCAAGTCCTCTGCAGCCAGTGGCATAGCCAGATCTCAATGCCTGTCTCCACTGAGCGGCCCGCCAGGAATGAGCCTAGCAGCTCACTGAGGAGGCCCACTGGGTGGGCTGCTGGGAGCCAGCCCCCTGCTGGAGCCTGGCCAGGGTGCAGACCCACCCCCGATCCCAGGTTTGCTGAATGAGTGAGGGTTGATGTTGGGTGACAGGTCCAAAGCTGGGGAGGAGTCAGGCCGGCCAGGGCCAGGGTGTGTGACCCGGGCCCAGGGAGATGGTGTTTGGTTCTCTGTCTTTTGAGCAGGGCATTTATTTTCGGCTAATGTAGCTGAAGGTCAGTCTCTGTGGTTTGACTTAGAAGCTTGACTGGTGCCCCCAACCCCATCCCCATCGTGGTGGGCGGGAGGTTGAGGTCAGGTCTTGCGGGAAGTGCCAGATTCACAGCGATTAGACAAAGGCCATCGTCTTCCCTTGCATTCTGGGTGATTACTCACCTCCTGCCTCTTTTCCAATCTGGAATCCAGACTGAGCGCAGTGGCTCACGCCTGTGATCCCAGCACTTTGGGAGGCCAAGATGGGAGGATTACCTGAGCTCAGGAGTTCAAGACCAGCCTGGTCAATGTGGGGAAACCCCGTCTCTACTAAAAATACAAAAAATTAGCCGGGCGTGGTGGTGCACGCCTGTAGTTCCAGCTACTCAGGAGGCTGAGGAAAGAGAATTGCTTGAACTCAGGAGGCGGAGGTTGCAGTGAGCAGAGATCACACCACTGCACTCCAGTCTGGACGGCAGAGCAAGACCCCAACTCACACACACACAAAAAAATCCAGAATCCATTCTGGTCTCTTGGGGCGCTGGCCTGTTGGTCTCTTCGAATCTGAGGGGAAACAGCGCCTCCTGGCAGCCACCCCCAAGGGGAAGGGATGAGAGCAACCAGAGGCAGGGCAAGGTCACAGGCCCTATCGGGCAGGCCCAGAGGCACTCCTGCAGGGCAAGCACTTGTCTGCTCTGGCACAGATGAGCTGTTTGGCTCCTGAAAGGACCATGTCCCAGGCTCAAGTAGGGCTGGAGCCGGAGCTGACTGTTCCCGATCGAAACATCACAGGGCAGGTCCTGGGTGCATGAGGGTGGGTAGCTGGAAGGACCCCCATGTGGGTATGGAAGGACTTTTCTAGATAAGGTGTTGGGGTGTGGGTGAGCCAGATCAGCACATAACTGCGGGATCTCCACAGGGCCGCCTACCGCGGGCTGCTCCCTGAGTGGAAGGCCACCACCATGCTGGCCCCTGGGGCTCCTGGATTGGCCTCAGTGTTACTGACATCCTCAGATTTTGCTGAGTAATGAGAGGAAAGTGAGGACGGGTAGGAAGGCACACTTTATTCAACACCGACTGTGAGCTGGGTGTTTACACATTTGCTCTCATTTGATCATCTTCCTTCAAGGAAAATAGTAGCATCTAGATCTTATCTGTAGGGCAAGGGAGACCCACAGAGGATGATTTACAGAACCACCCCAAAGCCTGAGATATTTGTCCTGCCCCATGAGGGGGTCCCCAGATGGCAGCTGCAGAGACCCCCAAGCCCCGGGTCCTAGGTTTGCTCGGCAGTGAAGGGCTGCCAGCTGGGGGAGGTGTTTGCCTTCTGCCTGCCAGTCCTCCATCTAGGCCTTCAGAAGCTGCAGTGCAGGGAGACCTCGAGGTGGAGGCAGGGCCAGGAAGGAAGAGCATGATGGAGCAGGCTGGGGTCAGACTCCTGATGTCACAGTCTGTCCTTAGCCTTACAGCTTTCAGCTTGGCTTTGCCCAGGGCCTTTTTTTTTTTTTTTTTTTTTTTTTTTTGAGATGGAGTCTTGCTTGTTGCCCAGGCTTAAGTGTAGTCTCGTGATCTCTGCTTACTGCAGCCTCTGTATGACAGGTGCGCCACCACCACGCCTCGCTGATTTTTTGTATTTTAGTAGAGACAGGGTTTCACCATGGCCAGGATGGTCTCGATCTCCTGACCTCATGATCTGCCTGCCTTGGCCCCCCAAACTGCTGGGCTAACAGGCGTGAGCCACGGCGCCTGGCCAGACCCAGGTCCTTTGAGGGAAGCACAGGCATTGGTGCCAAGCTGTAGTTTCATGCGTTGCTCTGGTCAATCCTGCATGGGCTCCAAGAGCCCCCAGTAAGCTTGAGGCCAGATCCAACTATGCAAATGACTAGAGGTGTCATCCTGGGCAAGTGACCTCCCGTGCCTCTGTCCCCAGCTGCTCAGTGGGCGATAGCACGTCGCTTTCCCAGCAAGCTGCGAGGACTAAATGGGGCAAAGTGCCATGAGGGACCTGGCATGGAGCAGGTGCTTGGGGAACTTTGGCTGACTCTCAAATGAAAGCAAAAGCAAGGAGGCAGCTGGACTGCAGACATCTCCAAGATCCTGGAATCGAATCCCTTTGCATATAAGATCCCAGAGGAGAGGTAGCTGGGGGTGTAGGTCCGTGGGAACTGGCGGCTTTCATCCCTGTGCCTTTGGCGCACCTGCAGCCCACATTTTCTCGCCTGTTGCTCCAGCTAAGGGAGCAGCGTGAGAGTCCCAGGAGGTCACGGGTGGATCTGCACCATCAGTGTTCCCAGTGCCTGGCACACAAAAGAGGACGGTCAGCCTTGAAGGTAGTCAGCTCTCTGTTCCTGAAAGTATGAGAACAGAAGGGAACTCCTGGCAAGGAGTTGGATGAGGAATTTTCTTTTTTTGAGATGGAGTCTCGCTCTGTCGCCCAGGCTGGAGTGCAGTGGCATGATCTTGGCTCACTGCAACCTCTGCCTCCTGGGTTCAAGTGATTCTGTTGCCTCAGCCTCTTGGATAGCTGTATTTACAGGTGCATAGCCACCATGCCTGGCTAATTTTTTTGCATTTTTAGTAGAGATGGTGTTTCTCCATGTTAGCCAGGCTGGTCTTGAACTCCTGACCTCAGGTGGTCAGACCACCTCAGCCTTCCAGAGTGCTGGGATTACAGATGTGAGGCGCCACGCCCAGTCTGCACAAGAAATTTCTACTCCAGGTGCCTCTATGAGGACCAGGGTGAGGAATGAGGGAGAGGAAGTAAGGGGCTGTCCTCTGGCCACTCTTAGTGGCTTCTCCAGAATTTCTGCATAGGACAGATTTGAGGCTTTTCTTTCTTTCTTTTTTTTTTTTAAGAGACAAAGTCTTGCTCTGCTTCTGTCGAGTGCAGTGGCGGGATCTCGGCTCACTGCAAGCTCTGCCTCCTGGGTTCAAGCGATTCTTCTGCCTCAGCTTCCCGAGTAGCTGGGATTACAGGCGTGAGCCACCGCACCTGGCTAATTTTTGTATTTTGAGTAGAGACGGGGTTTCACCACGTTGGCCAGGCTGGTCTCGAACTCCCGACCTCGTGATCCGCCTGCCTAGATCTGGCGCGAGACTTTTCTTGAAGTTGCATTTGCAGAACAAAGTTGCTTTCCTTGGGTTGCCTTATTATTTGGGGTGGGGTCCCCAGGACAGTGGGTTAAGGTGAGCAGCTATGAGAAACATGTGCTTTTCTAACTGCCCGCGAGGGGGCAGCGTACACTGCATTTTCGGCTCTAGTTCTCGGCTGGGGAGGGTGACAGTGGCAGATCCCGGCCTGAGGACAGGGCTGGGGGCCGACAGAGGGGGAAGAATTGGGCAGCAGATGGGTGGCGGCGGGAGCTGTTCTCCCCACAGATCACAAGCCCGACTTTTTTGGGGGTTAGGAGGAACAGGCAAGGTGGGAAGCTTTCCTCTGTCCAGTGGATCCTGCCACTGGAAGAAGTAGAATTTGAAGACCACGGTTGCAGCAAGTGTCCAGGAAGCCCTTCAGCTTGACATTTCGGGACAAGATTTCCGCTCCCCTGGGGCCGGGAACACCAGAGAGCGTGGCTGCTGGGAGGAAGGGAGACTCGTGAGCCCCCTGAGGGCAGCACTGATCTAAGACGGGACAGTTAAGCTGGGACTTGAGGCTCGATGGTGAGCTGGAGTCCCCCCGTCATCTCCTGGGTGGGAGCACCCTGGTGCTGGCTCGTGTGCACTGAGTGTGCTCATTTCAGAGCTCCTGGCCCTTCCCCAGGCAGTGGCCTCCTGGGTGGATGAGGGCAGGGAACCAAGAACAGCTGGAGGGGAAGGAGATAGAATAGGAACACTCTGGAAAGCAGGGGCAGGTCGGTCACTCAAGGACGGCAGAACCCAGCCCTTCCAGGAGCCATCCTCAGAAGCCCCTTCTGGCTCTGGAGGGGCTTTTCTAGAAGGGGTGCTGCAGGGGTGAGCCCAATCCCCATGTGGCTGCCGGGACTCCCCACAGCCCCCTGAGTCTGAGCCCCTGTGCATATACAGCTTATGCGTGTAGCTTTCTCAGCCCAGAGTGCTCACACTGGCTTAGCACAGTGCACCTGTAGGCACCAGGGAGTTCTGACTCTCCCTGGGAGTGGGGCCTGGAGCCCTCTCTGGGTGAGGAGATGGCTTCACCTCTCTCTGGGTGAGGAGATGGCTTCACCTCTCTCTGGGTGAGAAGGCAAACTCATCAGGTGCATCCCTGGGGACGCAGGGCAGAGAGAACCATGACCCCCTTGGGTTCCAAGTTGGGGGTGCAGGGCAGAGGCCAGAGAGCTCAGCCAGAGCCCGCAGACCTCAGGCAGGCAAGAAGGTAATCATGCCCAGTCCCACCCACTGCCTGTTTGCCCAGCTGCAGGGGAGCCTGGCAGAAGCCAGGCTAGGATTCCACAGCCCTGGGGCAGCAGGGACTGGAAGGGGCCTGGCCTGGCAGGGTGAAGGCTGAGTTTTCAGCCTTGCCATCCACCACCTTCCTGGACACCTGTTTAGACCTCAGTTTCCCCATCTGTGCCACGAGGTTCACTCACTCATTTGTTCATTGCACATTTACCTAGTGTTCAGCTAAGGGCAGGGGCCTTGCCATTTCACAGCCCTGGGTTTCAGCCCTCCTCTGCCACTTACTTTCTGGGCAGTCTTTGGCACTTTTTGTGACATCTCTGAGCCTCGGTTTCCTTACCTGTAAAAAGGAGTGTGTGCCTCATAAGATTGCTGGGAAGATTAAATTGTTCTTATTATGTAATAAGGAAAATGAGAACTGGTTACCGTCCTCAGTGAGCACTCAGCGCAAACACACTGAAAACACCCTGCCCATAAGCTTACAGATGTATAAGGAGACACATGTTCAGGTTTTACACAAAAAAGCAGCATTTTAAGAGAGGTACTTTTTTTTTTTTTAAGATGGAGTCTCGCTCTGTTGGCCAGGCTGGAGTGTAGTGGCAGGATCTAGGCTCGCTGTAACTTCTGCCTCCTGGGTTCAAGCAGTTCTCCTGCCTCAGCCTCCAGAATAGATGGGATTATAGGCACCCACCACCACACCTGGCTAATTTTTTTCTTTTTTATACAGAGTCTTACTCTTTTGGCCAGGCTGGAGTGCAATGGTACAATCTTGGCTCACTGCAACCTCCGCCTCCCAGATTCAAGAGATTCTCCTGCCTCAGCCTCCCGAGTAGCTGGGATTACAGGCGTGTGCCACCATGCCTGGCTAATTTTTGTATTTTTAGTAGAGACCGGATTTCACCATGTTGGTCAGGCTCCTGACCTTGTGATCTGCCTGCCTCGACCTCCCAAAGTGTTGGGACTACAGGCGTGAGCCACCCAGCCTGTTTTTTTGTTTTTGTTGTTTTAGTAGACACGGAGTTTCACCAGATTGGCCAGGCTGGTCTTCAACTCCTGACCTCAGGTGATCTGCCCACTTCACCCTCCCAAAGTGCTGGGATTATAGGTGTGAGCCACCATGCCCAGCAATATGCTCTTCCTTAATTCTAACTTGGAGAAGCCTGTCCTGATGCATCTCAAGTCCTCATCTCTGGGCCAGGCACTGCAGCTCACACCTGTAATCCCTGCAGTTTCAGAGGCCAAGGTGAGCAGATCACTTGAGGTCATGAGTTAGAGACCAGCCTGGCCAACATGGTGAAACCCCATCTTTACTGAAAATACCAAAATTAGCTGGGGGGGGGGGTGACAGGCACCTGTAATCCCAGCTACTTGGGAGGCTGAGGCAGGAGAATTGCTTGAACCTGGGAGGCAGAGGTTGTAGTGAGCTGAGATCGCACCATTGCACTCCAGCCTGGGTGACAGAGTGAGACTCTGTCTCAAAAAATAAAATAAAATAACAAATAAAGTCCTCGTCTCTGTTTATCCCTTCCTAGTAGCCTGCCTGTTTTTTCGTAGCTCTCTTTAATTTGTAATTGGGTGTTTCTTTGCATGCTCACTGTTTTAGTGTCTGTCTCTTCACCAGATCATAAGCCGTGTGACAGCAGAAGGTGTCCACGCTAATCTTACTCATTGTCACATCGCCATCATCTGGCACGGCACACAGTCTGCTGTATAACAGATGCTCAATGTAATGTAAATTGCTTTTTTTGAAATAGAAAAATCTATATACATGTTACAAAGCACAAAAGTTACATAAGGACAAAGCCTCCCTCAAGCGCACGTCCCACCTCCCCTATACATCTATCAGCTTTCCTAGAGATGAAACGTACTCTTTATACCACAGCCTTCAGCATAGTGCCTGCACATATTAGCACATTCTTCTGTTTAAAAACAGAAACGGTAACAAAACTGTATAGTTGTTGTCATTCCTTTAAGCTGCTTTATTAAAAACTCTTTTTTTTTTTTTTTTTTTGAGACGGAGTCTTGCTTTGTCACCCAGGCTGGAGTGCAATGGCGCGATCTTGGCTCACTGCAACCTCTGCCTCCTGGGTTCAAGAGATTCTTCTGTCTCACCTTCCCAAATAGTTGGGATTACAGGTGCACACTGCCACGCCTGGCTAATTTTTTCTATTTTTAGTAGAGGCAGGGTCTCATCATGTTCCCCAGGCTGGTCTCGAACTCCTGAGGTCAGGCAATCCACCCGCCTCGGACTCCCACAGTGCTGGGATTACAGGCATGAGCCACTGCACTCAGCCTATTTTAAAAATTCATTATTATTTTTGAGATGGGTGTCACTCACTCTGTTGCCCAGGCTGGAGTGCAGTGGTGCAGTCTTGGCTCACTGAAACCTCAGTCTCCTGGGCTCCAGTGATCCTCCCACTTCAACCCTCAGGTAGCTGGGATTACAGATGCACACCACCACACTTGTGACTAAGTTTTGTATTTTTTGCAGAGATGCGCTTTCACCATGTTGTCCAGGTTGGTCTCCAACTGCTGGACTCAAGCGATCCTCCAGTCTCAGTCTCCCAAAGCACTGGGATTACAGGCATGAGCCACCGCATCCAGCTTTTTTTTCTTTCTTTTTTTTTTTTTAGAGATGATGTCTTTCTGTATTGCCTAGGCTGGTTCTGAACTACTGGCTCAGAGGATCCTCCAGCCTTGGCTTCCCAAAGTGCCAGGATTAAAGGTGTGAGCCACTGCACCCGGCCTCTAAGCTGCTTTAAAAACAACAACTATCTCCTTGTTCTGGAGAACCTTCACATCATGTGTATTATTGGGACAGATCTAACATAATTTATTCAGTCATTTTTCCAGTTATTGGGATTAATGGAATACTGCAACAAAAATCCTTGAGCATATAATTATCATTTGTGTAAGCGTAACTAAAGGATAAATTTCTAGAAGTGGCATTCCTGGGCCCAAGGGTGTGTACTTTCAATATTTTAACAAACACTATCAAGTTTATGTATTTATTTAGAGACAGAGTCTCGCTCTGTCGCCCATGCTGGAGAGCAGTGGCGGGATCTCAGCTCACTGCAAATTCCAAGTCCTGGGTTCAAGTGATTCTCCTGCCTCAGGAGAATTTTCTTTTTTTAATGTATCAAATAGTATTCTATGTATTAAACAGTGATAAGGACATTATATAAATTATTCGTCTCCTCCAAGACCCTCCTCCGTCCTCTGTCCATCATCTTTTTTGTGAGTCTTCTCTGTCCTATTCCAGCTGGCACCAGTTTTTCCTTCCTCTGAACTTCTGCCGTCCTTGCTGATTTTACCACCATGGGGCCCTTGATTATACTCTACCCTGCCCTTCGGACTGAGAATTACACCATCGGCCCCACTGCGCTCCTACTTGCAGACAGCCAGCTGTGGGACAGTCTCCCTAATCTCGAAATCAACCATGGAAAGCCTGTGGGAAAACACCACCATTACATCCACCCTGGAAGCTTTGAACAGCTTCATCTCTCCGCGTGTGGAGGGAGGGTCTGGACTGGATAACACCTCAGCCCCAGGTTCTCTGCAGATGCAGTACCAGCAGAGCAAGCAGCACGAGATCCACCGCAAGCAGCAGCTCCTGACACGCAGCCTGCAGCTTCAGGAGCGAGAGGCCAGGGCGGAGCTTAAAAGATGCAGGAGCGGCTGGAGCCAACAGGCAGTGTCGGCAGAGCCTGGGCATCACCAGCAAGAGGCTGCACGAGAAAGAGGACAGCCTGGCCCAGGCCGGCAAGACCATCAACGCGTACTGAAGGGGAGGATCTCGGAATTGCAGTGGAGCGTGATGGAGCAGGAGATGCGGGTGAAGTGCCTGGAGTCAGAGAAACGGTAGCTGCAGGAGCAGCTGGACCTGCAGCACAAAAACTGGCAGGAAGCTGATCAGAAAATCCAGGAACTCCAGGTCCACCAGGAAGTGAGAGCAGACCACAAGCAGCGGTTTAAGGGTCTGGAGCAGAAGCTGCCCCTGCAAGAGCAGGGTGCTGCAGTTGTAAAGTCTGAGCCAGTGTGACTCCCTAGGCTGGAACAGCTGCAGGAGGAGAGCGGGCGCCTGCAGTTAGATGAGAGAGACCAACAGGCTGCTCCAGGAGGAGCTGGAAGGGCTGCAGAGGAAGCTGGGGTGCCAGGAGAAGATGCAGGGGACACTGGTTGGCTTGGAGCTGGAGAACGAGAGGCTGCTGGCCGAGCTGCAAAGCTGGGAGAGACTGGAGCAGACCACGGGCCTGAGTGTCAGGACTCCGGAAGACCTTTCCAGATGCGTGGTAGAGCTGCAACAGAGGGAGCTTGCCTTGAAGAACAAGAACAGCGCCATCACAAGCAACGCCTGGGAGCTGGAGAAGGCCAGGCAGCAGCTGCAGGAGGAGCACCAGCAGGTCAGCGGTCAGCTGCCGGAGGAAAGGAAGAAGTGTGAGACCCACGAAGCGTTGGCCTGGAGGCTCCAGAAATGGGTCCTGCTGCTCACCAAGGAAGGGGCATTCGGGCCATCCTGGGATCCTATGACAGCGAGCTGACCCCGAGCGAGTACTTGCCCTAGCTGACCCGGCGCATGCACGCAGGAGGCCGAGGACATGGTGCAGAAGGTGCACAGCCACAGCGCTGAGATGGAGGCTCAGCTGTTGCAGGCCCTGGAGGAGCTGGGAGGCCAGAAACAAAGAACAGACATGCTGGAGATGGAGGTGCAGATGCTAAAGTCTCAGTCCAGCTCTCAAGAGCAAAGCTTCCTGTTTTCCAGGGAGGAGGTGGACATGCTCAGGTTGAAGGTCAAGGAGCTGGAGGGAGAGCTGAGTTGGCTAGAGGAGGAAAAGAGGATGTTGGAGGCGCAGCTGGAGCAGCGCACGCTGTGGGGCCACTATGACCAGAGCAAGACCAAAGTGCTGCACATGAGCCTGAGCCCGGCCAGTGTGGCCAGGCAGCGCCTGCGCGAGGACCACAACCAGCTGCAGGCGGAGTGCAAGCGGCTGTGTGGGAGGAAGCGCTAGACCACAAAGAGCCTGATTGCTGAACAGTCAGGACACAAGCGCTGGGCCTCTCACAGGACCACATCATCTCAGATGGGACCTTGTCAGGGCCAGAGCATGGCGGCCTGGATCTCTGGAGGACTAAACCACCCCAGATCAGACCCTTACTGATAGAAGCTCCGGAGATGGAACCTCCAATGAGCCTAGTCATGAAGGACAGAAAACCCAGAGGACTGTACCATGGAGATCAAAGTCACCTGAGATCCTGTCTTCCACAGGGGCAGGCTGTACAGGAGAGGAACAGTGGAGGGGCAGGCCATAGAAAACAGGGCCACCTGGCTAGACCCTGGGAAGCCAGGAGAGGACCAAGTTCCAAAGGGGAATGCTATGAAAGGGCAGAGAGGACAAGACCTCATCCTACCTCCCTGGTAGCAGCTCTGCCTCCTGCCCCTGCCCCTGGCATCAGTAGCTAGTGGGGCCAAGAGAAGCTAGAGCAGAGAGCTGGCATGAGTGTAGGGAAGGAGGAAGGACACGCTTTCAATCTTCTGCCTGTGGCTCAATCCAAATTTGTGGATAAGACACTGGGCGTGGTGGCTCACACCTGTAATCCCAGCACTTTGGGAGGCTGAGGCC
>NW_022437994.1:0-9724 GCF_009761245.1 Sapajus apella | reverse complement strand
CCTCAGCCTCCTGAGTAGCTGGACTGCCCATATGAGCCACCACGCTAGGCTACTTAAAGAAGTTTTTTGTGGAGACAAAAACAAGGTCTCACTATGTTGCCGAGGCTGGTCTCAAACTCCTGAGCTGAAGCAATGCTCCCACCTTGGGCTCCCAAAGTTCTGGGATTACAGGCCACCGTGCTTGGCATCTTAACATTTTTTTTTTTTTTTTTTTTTTTGAGATGGAGTCTTGCTCTGTCACCCAGGCTGGAGTGCAGTGACACCATCTCAGCTCACTGCAACCTCCGCCTCCCAGGTTCAACTGATTCTCCTGCCTCAGCCTCCCTAGTAGCTGGGACTGCAGGTGCATACCACCACACCCGGCTAATTTTTTGTGTTTTAGATAGAGACGCTGTTTCACCATTTTAGCCAGAATGGTGTCAATCTCCTGACCTCGTGATCCTCCTGCCTTGGCCTCTCAAACTGCTGGGATTACAAGTGTGAGCCGTTACTTTTTAACTGTTAAAGCTTTACTTTTTAACTGAAATTCACGTTCACCAGTGATGAATCTGATGCCCATTTTTCAGCACCCTCGGCAACACCGTATGTAATTGGACATTCCGTCTTTCCCAATCTAACTGGCAAAGCAAGACTCCATCTCAAAAAATAAAATTAGCTGGGCGTGGTGGCAGGCACCTGTAATCCCAGCTACTCAGGAGGCCGAAGCAGGGAGAATTGCTTGAACCCAGGAGGCGGTTATATATTCTATTAAAAAATATAAATAAGAATTATATTTGTAATTTTAAGTTATAGTTCACTGAAGCCAGGCATGGTGGCTCACACCTGTAACTCTAGAACTTTGGGAGGCCGAGATGGGTGGATCACTTGAGGTCAGGAGTTGGAGACCAGCCTGGCCAACATGATGAAACCCCGTCTCTACTAAAAAGACAAAATTAGCTGGGCGTGGTGGTGCATGCTTGTAATCCCAGCCACTTGGGAGGCTGAGGTGGGAGGATCGCTTGAACCTGGGAGGCTGAAGCTACAGTGAGCCGAGATCATGTCACTGCACTCCAGCCTGGATGACAGAGTGAGATTTCGTCTAAAATAAAAAAAGTTGTAGTTTGCTAATTGTAAGTGCAGTCAAGCATCTCTTTATATTTTAAAATGTATTTGTATTTTCCTCGTCTGTTAACAGCTCATGGTCATCTATTTTTTACTGGATTGTTGCTTTTTATAGGAATTCTGCATATTAAGGGAATTAACCTTTAATCTGTGCATCATTCAGGGTCCCAGCAGGAAACTATTTAATTCGAGGAAGGTTTAATACAGAGATTATTTCAAGGCGGGAGGCAGGGAGCAGGGAGCCTGACCGGGTAGTGTCTGAAGAATGCTGCAGGGGGAGAGAGCTCTCTGGAAAGGGACGCCTCAGGGGACACATCCCCATCTCCTGTGAGAGCGTCGGTTTCATGAACCCATCTAGGAGCCAGAGGGTCAGGGAGCCTGTGGATGGAGGCCCCGCAGATCGGCTTCCCCACACACGGGAGCATGGGATGGAGAGGGGCCTGGAGGGGAGGACTGGAAGCCGACCTGCTTCTGTTCCTTGTCTGTCTTCCGACTGTTTAATGATTTTTTAGAATGCAGAAATGATTGATTTTTATGTAGTGGAATCAATCTTTTCTTTACAGCTTCTGGACTTGTGTCTGACTTAGAAAGGCTTTCTCCACTCTGAAACTACTTCAAAAAATCAATTGCATTCTTTATTTTGGCTCCTGATGGTTTGACGTCTAACATTTAAATCTGTGATCCATTTGACTTTATTTTGGTGTTAGGAGGGAGGGAGGTATTTATTTATTTATTTTTGATAGTAGGTATTCAATAATAGATCCTCTCCCCACTGATTTGTTACTTTTAATAAAAACTCTTCTGAATGAAAGAATGACCGGATAGCATTGCTGGGATGGGTACTCACTGCTGGGATGGGTACTCACTGCTGGGATAGGTACTCACTGCTGGGATGGGTACTCACTGCTGGGACTGGGTACTCACTGCTGGGATGGATACTCACTGCTGGGATGGGTACTCACTGCTGGGATAGGTACTCACTGCTGGGATGGGTACCCACTGCTGAGACTGGGTACTCACTGCTGGGATGGATACTTACTGCTGGGACTGGGTACTCACTGCTGGGATGGGTACTCACTGCTGGGACTGGGTACTCACTGCTGCATCATCTACAGCAGCACTGCACCTCCTGTCAGCCCTGGGCCCTGCCTGGGGCTCATTCCCAAATCCTGCCCCACCCTCTGGTGTCCTCTGGGTCTCCCAGGTGGCGATGTCATGGGGTCTACAAGAGGTGAGGTTCCTGGGTGGCCCAGCTGACAGTGCCAGTGGGCTGGTGGGGCTGGGAGCAGCATGGGCAGGCATTGTGAATGCTATCTCAGGTGTGTGGGTAAGGTGGGAACAGACGTGAGTGCCAGCTCTCAGCGGGAGCAGGCGCATGGGCAGATGTGGCCTGGAGTGGTCCGGCCATGCCTGTGCGTGAGTTCTCCAGGTGTGAGTTCAGGTGGCTGAGCACGCCAGCCAGGTACGTGCGTGTTTGTAGCCAGGCGTGTGTTTACAGGTGTGCCTCTATCTCTCGTGCCCTCAGGGCCAAGGGAGCCGCTGGCTTGCGTGTCTGAGAGTCCTTCTTGCCGTGAGAATCATGGAATCTCAAAGTCCCCAGATTAGTGCTTCCTCCAGGGTGAGGGCTGGAGTGGGGAGGTGGCTGGCTGGGTAATCAGGCAGGTGTGGGAAGTGTGCTTCTGCGCCTGCCGGCGGGCCATGGCTTCATCTCAGCACTGGGACTCTTGGACTGGCAACACTGCCTCCTTGGACAGGGGTAGCTGAGGCCCTGCTCAGAGTTTTGGGGACCACAGTGACAAAACAAGTATCTGAGCACGATTGGGCAGATTTCAACGACCACCTGGACACCCAATAGGCTGCGCTCTGGGCCAGTGCCTCCACCACACACCCCAGGCTGGCAGGGCCCAGGGCAGGGTCAGTTGCAGCCAGACCCCCCAACTCCCCATGTTTTCTAGCTGGGGAAATTGATGTCCAGGGTCTCTGGCTGGCAGCCAGCCTGGTGAGGACCCTCTGAGCTATCCTGCTAGGTGTGGATAGGCACGGTGGGAGAGCTGCTCCTATCTCCTCCTGCCCTCATCCCGGACCCTGCCTCTGAGAGCCCCCATCTGATGGTGGAGCTGCTGAGCCCCCCTGGAATGAGAGTGATCCTGCGTAAGACAGAGAGAGAGGAAGGCGGGGCTGTAAGGGAAGTGTCAGGACACAAATGAAACTGCGCTGAGTGTTCCAAAACTTTGCGGGGAGAGCATCCCTCCCCCTCAACACCATGCCCTGTGTTCTCCAGAGGCATTTCTGGGACCTCACCCCTGTCTGCAGCCCTGACCTCACCCCTCTCTGCAGCACCGGCGTTGCGGCCGCTCTAAGCTGGGCCCTTCTCTCTCTTGTGTTTTCTGGCTCAGCTGCTGGGCCCCTGATCATCTCTGGGCTGGCTGCTTTCTCTGAGCCCCTCAGACAGTTGGCCAGCATCCTCAAGATGACACTGGAAGAGACTACACATGGGGGACACAGAGATGAATGAGAACAAGGCCCTCGACTCTTGAGGGGGGCACCCAGCCCAGCCCCAGAGAGAGGGTCAGGGACTGTCTTCCCTGAAAGAGGGGGCAGGGGAAGCCAGTCCAGGTGGTGGAAACAGGATGTCCCAAGGGTGACAGGCCCGGAGCGCACACAGACTGCCCCTTGAGCAGCATGAGGGTCTCCAGGCTTCCCTGGGGCAGGCATCTGGGGGGCGGTGGCCTGTCCCACTGGGAGTGAGTTTCCTTCCGGCAGCTCCTTCTCACGCAATGGGCGGGAAGGAGTTGGGGGCCCATTGTTCCCTGGCACGCTAGCACCCCCAGCCCTCCCTAGCTTCTGGGTGGGGGGAGCAGTGGAAGGAAGTGGGCTGAGCCCAGGCCCTGGCAAGACCCCAGTGAGAGAGCGCAGGGTTTGGGAAATGCCGGCTGGCGTGTGGGCCTGGTTTGTGCACAGCTGCACAACATGTGGTGGGGCCCTTCTCGCCCTGAGACCACCTTTCTCAGGATCCTGGTGTGTGTGTGTGTGTGTGTGTGTGTGTGTGTGTGTGTGTGTGTTACCCTGACCTCATATCAGCCCCGGGCCCTGCCTGGGCCCCATTCCCAAATCCCGCCCCGCCCCCTCATGTCCTCTGGGTCTCCCGTGGTGATGGCATGGTGTCTACAAGAGGTGGGGTTCCCGGGTGGCCCGGCTGAAAGTGCCAGTGTGCTGGTGGGGCTGGGAACAGCGTGGGCCTGCATTATGAACGTGTCTCGGGTGTGTGGGAAAGCCGGGAAGAGACGTGAGTGCCAGTTCTCAGCGGGCGCAGGCGCAGGCGCATGGGCAGATGTGACCTGGCATGATCGGGCGGGTGTCTGTGCGTGAGTTCTCCAGGTGTGAGCTGGGGCACTTTACACACATCATCTCATTAAACCTCCCACCCAACCTGTAAGGTAAGATGATCATCATCCCCATTTGGGAGATGAGGAAATCTAGGCTCAGAAAGTTTATGCCACTGGCCTGAGGTTAGTGGGTGAGCTGGGATTTTCTTCTGGATCTATGAGCAGCCTCCGGCCTCATCCCCTTTCCCTTTCCCAAGCCCTGTGATGATCGTAATACTGGCCTGGGGTGGAGGGGGAAGTTCGAGGTGAAGAGGTGGAGGCCTGGGGGGACCTGTTGAGTATCACCTACACCACCATGTTATCCTAACCCAGAAAAACCCGCTGGGCAGCAGGGCCCACGGGGAGAGCGCAGGTCCCTCAATGCAGAGCAGAGGCCGCTTCCCTTATCAGTGCAGGGTGAGGGGCATCGGGCGGGCTCCTTGCCCAAAAGTGCCCCCCACCCTGCTGCACTGCCTCAGAGGCCCCGTCGCAGCTGTATGCCAGAGGGCTCCCGGGAGCCTGGCGTTATGTCATGGTGGAGTGATGGGTCCCCAACCCCTTCCCGCCCATTGCAGGATGGACAGAGGGGTGGACAGAGTGCAGGGTCTCGGGACTAATTTTGAGGGGGATCACTAAGGAATGGGGAGCTTGGCTCAGAACATGGCTACCTCTGGTGGCAGTGCCCTCTCAAGGACAGGAGCCAGTGGTAGGGGCAAGGTAGAGGGCAAACTCATGGACTGGCTGAGCTGCAGAAGCCCTGGTCTAGCCAGCCTCTCCTTGGTTCCCACGCCCAGTCGAGGTACTCACTACCATTCTTTCAAGGAGTCTGCACCCTCCTCAGATGCCTTTGTTAACTGGAAAATCCTTCCTTGGGTGGCATGTTGCTTTAAGGCTGAGATTTGGTAGGGCGCAGTGGCTCATAAATTGCTGTAATCCCAGCACTTTGAGAGACCGAAGTGGGTGGATCACCTGAGGTCAGGAGTTCAAGACCAGTCTGGCCAACATTGAGAAACCTGTTTCTTCTAAAAATACAAAAATTAGCTGGGCGTGGTGGCACATGCCTGTAGTCCCAATTACTGGGGAGGCTGAGGCAGGAGAATTGCTTGAACCCAGGAGGCGAAGGTTGCAGTAAGCTTCGATCGCACCACTACACTCCAGCCTAGGTGACAGCGTGAGACTCCATCTATATCTATCTATCTATCTATCTATCTATCTATCTATCTATCTATCCAACCATCCATCCATCCATCCAGGCATGGTGGTGCATGCCTGTAATCGCAGCTACTCGGGAGGCTGAGACAGGGTAATTGCTTGAACCCAGGAGGCAGAGGCTACAGTGGGCCAAGATCTCTCCAGGCTGGACAACAAGAGTGAAACTCCATCTCAAAAAAAAAAAGAGACTGAGATATATCTAGGCAGACTGCGTGAGGGGGACCCCAGTCACTGAGGTCATTTGCACAGGGACCAGGGGGATCTTGGGAGGGAAGTCACCCTGAGGGAAAAAGAGCCAGCTAGGACCACCTGACCCAGTGTTCCAGCCTCCTTCAGAGCAGGGGTGAGCAGGTTTGCAATAGGAGCAGTGATAGATCTTTCTCTAATTTGTAGTTAGGAGGCCCAACCTTGGAGTCCCAGAGCAGGCTGAGAGCAAGGGTGATTTTCTTTCTTTTTTTCTGAGTTGGAGTTTCACTCTTGTTGCCCAGGCTGGAGTATAATGGTATGATCTCGACTCGCTGCAACCTCGGCCTCACGGGTTCAAGCAATTCTCCTGCCTCAGCCTCCCCAGTAGCTGGGATTACAGGCATGCAACACCACGCCTGGATAATTTTGTGTTTTTAGTAGAGACGAGATTTCTCCATGTTGGTCAGGTGGGTCACAAACTCCCAACCTCAGGTGATCTACCCGCCTCAGCCTCCCAAAGTGCTGAGATTAGAGGCGCACCCAGCCCAAGGGTGATTTTCTTTGCAGTGGGGGTGTAAGGAGGGGTGTGCAGTTGCCCCGGGCCGAGGTAGCCAGGACGCTGTGACCCTGACCCTGTTGGCTGCTCCAAGGGGACCCTGATTGACTGTGACCTCTGACCTGTGTGGCCTGCCTGAAAAAGATGAGCTGAGCCAATCAAACTCCTCTCTCAAGGAGCTGAATGAGCTTGGCACAGTGGCAGGAGACTGAGGCAGGAGGAAATTGCTTGAGTCCAGGAGTCCGAGGCTGCAGTGAGCTATGATTCGCCACTGTACTCCAGCCTGAGTGACAGGGGGAGAACGCCATCTCTTAAAAAAAATAGACCTGTGCTAAGGCATAAAGGAAAGATCCGGTATCTTGTTGGTGGCAGATGCTTGAGATCAAGGGAGTTGAGGCTCTGAACTGGGCAGGCGGGGAGGCCTAGAGAAGTCTCAATTTTCCCTGTGAGGCGGAGGTGGGATTCCCAGCTCAAGGCTTTTCCCACCATTCCACCATCTTCCATTCCATCATCTTAGACAAAAATCACTCTCCCCGGGTGCACTGCACTTCACAGGTTGCCAGAGCCTCACTGGATTTGCCCACAGCCTTATCAAGCAAGGCTGGCAGAGCAGGGGTCATTGTCAGCGGCCCAAGCTTCAGGCAAATGGTGCTGGGGAAGACCTCAGAGGAGGCTGAAGATGGGTGGGGCTTGCCCAAGGTCACCCACACTTGGAACCTGGGTGCAGATCTCCTAGCCCTCTGGCCAAGAGCTCTTTCCAACTCTCCATGCCGTTCCTTAATCATGTTGCGTTTCCAAGCCGCCCTGTTCCAGCCCGACAGTCCTGACTCAGGAGAGACACAGGCAGGGAAGGGACCCTGGAGGTGGCATAGGACAAGTGGTGCAGTCCTGAGTCCCTCCACCACCCAGGCCCTCCTTGTGCTTCCTGAGCCTCAGGCTTCTCATCTCTAACGTGGGTATATCAGTGCCGATCTCCTGTGGTTGTTATGAGAGCAACCGGAGATGATGTGTGTCCATGGCCTCCCGGGAAGGGACAGGACAGGCTGACCCCACGTGGCTGTGGGGGTCAGGAATGGCAAGCAGTGGGGCAAAGTCTCCAATTCCTTCTACCTTGGCTCTGGCGAGCGGGGAGCTCCAGGCCAACCAGTTAAAGATTGGCCAGGTGTGCGTGAGAAGCTCAGGCCATCTCCAGACCATGGTGACCCAGATGGGGCAGTGACTGTCTGGTGACCATGGAGCCACCTCAGGTGTGTACTGAAATTTCCTCAGGGACCTGGGCCCTGCTGTAGCTTAGATGGGCAAAGTATGATGATGCCTGCTTGTGGCTTGCTGGGAGTCTTTTTTTTTTTTTTTTTAGACGAATTTGACTCTTGTCGCCCAGGCTGGCGTGCAATGGCATGATCTCAGCTTACTGCAAACTCTGCCTCCCTGGTTCAAGCGAATCTCCTGCCTCAGCCTCCCGAATAGCTGCAATTACAGGCACCCACCACCATGCCTGGCTAATTTTTGGTTTTTACTAGAGACAGGGTTTTGCCATGTTTGCCAGGCTGGTCTTGAACTCTTGACCTCAAGTGATCCACCCACCTCAGCCTCCCAAAGTGCTGGGATTACAGGTGTGAGCCACCACACCCAGTCTCAGTTCTTCATCTCTAAAGAGTTAATCCAGGTTGGGTACGTTGACTCATGCCTGTAATCCTAGCACTTTGGGCAGCCAAGGCGGGTGGATCACCTGAAGTCAGGAGTTTGAGACCAGCCTAGCCAATGTGGTGAAACCGTGTCTCTACTAAAAATACAAAAATTAGCCAGGCATGGTGGCAGGTGCCTGTAATCCCAGCTTCTCCAGAGGCTGAGACAGGAGGATTGCTTGAACCGGGGAGGCGGAGGTTGTAGTGAGCCGAGATAGTGCCAGTGTACTCCAGCCTGGTTGACAGAGCAAGACTCCATCTCAAAAAAAAAGTAAAGAAATAAAGATCTGATAGAAATAGAAATACCATTTGACCCAGCAATCCCATTAGAGGGTATTTACCCAAAGGATTATAAATCATTCTATTATAAAGACACATGCACATGTATATTTATTGCAGCACTATTCACAATAGCAAAGACTTGGAACCAGCCCAAATGCCCATCAATGATAGACTGGATAAAGAAAGTGTGGCACATATACACCATGGAATACTATGCAGCCTTAAAAATGGATGAGTTCATGCCCTTTGCAAGGACATGGATGAAACTGGAAACCGTCATTCTCAGCAAACTGACACAAGAACAGAAAACCAAACACCGCATGTTCTCACTCATAAGTGGGTGTTGAACAGTGAAAACACACGGACACAGGGAGGGGAGCATCACACACTGGGGCCTGGGGGGTGGGGTGCTAGGGGAGGAATAGCAGGGAGTGGGGGAATTGGGGAGGGATAGCATTAGGAGAAATATCTAATGTAGATGACGGGGGTATGGATGCAGCAAACCACCACCATGGGACGTGTATACCTATGTAACAAACCACCATCTGCATGCACATGGACCCCGGAACTTAGAGCATAATGAATAAATTTTAAAAAAAGAAATGCAAATTATAAGGCCCACTCCAAACTACCAAATTAGAAAGTCTGGAGATGGGGCTGGTAACTTGTGTCTTAACAAGCCCTCCAGGGTATTCCAATGCATGTTACCCTTGAGAGCTACTGGTTTAAATCAATGTGGAAGGGCCAGGGTTAGCCTTGCCCACCCTGTTATTACCATGAAAAAAAAGAAGAAAGAAAGATCTGGTTCATTATTGACCCACCTTAGAGAATAACAATTTGTAGGACAGAAACAGTGAGCTTTGATTAATAATAAAGAGAGCAAGAATATACTAAAGGAACTTATATATATATATATGTGTGTGCGTATTTATATATATCTATATAGTGATATACATATACATGTATATTAGACAGCAGCTCCTGTTGGTCAAGGATGGCATTGCATCCAAGCTCTATTAGTCTTTGTGGTAACTACTCAGACAGAAGAAACTGTAGCAGTTGAGGTCCAGCCGCATGTGCATGGTGACATAAAGAGGGCTCCTTGGAGGGTCAAAGCCCTGTAAACACTCCCAGGACTAACCACACCTGGGGGTTGATCAGCATTTGAACTACCTTCTTACTAAATTTTCAACTTGAACTACTAGTGGATATTCCTTCTGCAGAACACGTCTCTAATACAGTTATGAAAAGACAATAGGAAAAGAGGATTTACTTTGAGGAGATTCATTCCACTGCACATGTGGCTGGGTGAGTCTATTCCAGACAACAGGGCATCT
>NW_022437993.1:12743-20499 GCF_009761245.1 Sapajus apella | reverse complement strand
ATAAAAGGGAGTGAAACAAACTCTTCCCCCACAGCACTGGGCTGCACCTGCAGGGGATGGGCAATAACTAATCCTACTGGCTGTCTACCTTCCTAGCCAAAGCGGCCCATCATTTCTGTCTGCTCTGGAACCTAAGGCTGTTTGAGAAGACTAAAGCACTGCAGGTGACACTTGGCACTGTAATTAGTCAGGATTAGAGAATGAGTGAAACCCTTTAACCTGCCTCAGATTCTTGGTATCTCTCAGTTTCTCTTTCACTGTGGCCAAAGAACTGACATACGGTCTTGTCTGCAAATAGGGAATGAAGGGGGACAGAAGAGACAGTCCAATTTGAAAGACCTTAAAATAAAAAATTAGGTTCATAAATGTAACAAAAGCAAAAGAGTCCTTTGTACATTTGGGAAAACAGGTTGAAATCAGAAACTAAGTCCTGGTAGCCTTGAACACAACTACTCAAAAGTGAGGCTAATAAAATTTCAACAAAGTGTATACTGGACACAGACATGAAGTTATTCGTGCTGTAGGTATCTGTGCTTACCAAGACTAAGCACAATTTGCAATACCATTGTTGCAATGCCAATTGCTCTTCTTTTAAGCCACCACTTTGGTGTGCACCATCTTCCTCCTCTCCTGCCCTGGAAATGCTTGCTCCAAGCTATTGACACTGCTATGCCACAGGTGCTCACCAGGGACGGAGTATTTATAGCACACCTGCTAAATCAACCTGCAGTCACGCCAAGGATGGAAAACAGCTTTGTGCTTTGCCCTCTGAGTTATGCTGTATTAACCATATTACAAACACTGTATTAATGATAATAGCCAACATTTATTAAGCACTTACCTTGTATAAGGCACTGAGCACAGTGCTTTATATACATTCTCAAATTGTCCCTTACAATATGACCTGATGAAGTCATTGTCTCCATTATGAAATCAGTGTCATCTCTAAGAAACAATCTTAGATAAATTAAGTTGTTCAATGTCACTGGTGAGAAAGAATCTGAATCCAGATCTATCTGACTCCAAACCTATGATGCCTCGTATATATCCTCAGTACCTGTTTAAGTATGGATTCCTCCTACACTTCCACCCCCCACCTGAAATAATCCCTGGGACAGAGATTTACATGCAAATAGTTTATTTAGGAGGCGATCTAATGAATAGTGGAACAGGGATAGAAGAATAAGATATTATAGTGATGGGAAGAAAGCCAATAAATGGTGTGTTATCCAGCCAGTTACCCCTGTACCCCAATACTGCTGAGGAACTCTGGGAGACAGCACAGAACACATCTCAGAGTTATCCTAATCAAAGGGGTGAGGAAGCTCTTCATCCGTCACTGGATAATCCCCACCTGTCATTGACTGAGGGTGTCTTCCAGGGGCATTAATGTTCTGCCTTTCCATCTTGCCTCAGCTTGCTCCTTTTGCTCCAGAAAAAAAGGCAGGAAGTCATAGATGGTAACATAAGAAGCTACCCTTATCTGCTACACTGCCTTACAGATATTTTAATAAAACAAAATTTTAACATTTTAATTACTGTTAATGTTTCTCTTTGGGTCAAGCACAAGTCTTCAGGGTCTGCGGGGCAGTAAGTGACTGTCATTGTGCTGTATTAAAATCCACACCTGACCCACAAACATGGCACATTGTCCCCAAATATTTTTTCCTTGTGATAAGATCATTCCAAAGGGGATCTCTTGATCCTTGCTGCCAACAGATCCTTGTCAGACCCATCCCACTGGCTTTCCTATCATAATCAGCAATATATACAGAGTCCTAGAGTGACCCCAGTTAAACTGTCAAATGAAGGCCCTTGTAACATATGGTTTGTATTTCGCCTTTAAAAAATTTTTCAGGAAGCAATAAAATCAGGATTTTATAAAGCAAAAACAGTGGGCTCTTTCTTTCCTAAATTAAGCTATTTTGATTAAAGTGAAGACTGCAGATACATAAGTTTCAGTGGGAAATGCAAAGATTATGTCTCAATTCCATTTTGTCTATGCTCCATGCCCTTCCTCTCCTTGATGCTCTTCCACCAGGGACCTACCATCCCTAGTTAACTGACAACTTCCAGGATCACCAGGGCCCTGCAACAGAAGGAGCTGGACACCCCAGTGTGGAAGGCTGGTTTCAAATTAGGTTAGAATAGGAATCTTAACCTGAAATCCTTGGAGAGGCTCCTGAACGCCTCTGATAACATATATATATATATATGTTTCCAAAATGTGCTCGTTAGCATTTTTCTGAAGAAAAAATTATAAAGCTTTGAGCAGTTTCTCAAAGTTGTATATTATCTCAAAAGGCCAAGAATCTCTAGGTTCAAAATAGCCCCAAAGAACACTACGTGGCTTGGGGAAAGGCAACAGCACAGGCCCTCAGATCTTTCCAAGCAGAACTGAGCTCATGCTCCCAACATGTGGCTTCTTATCCACAGCCTCTTACTTTTTGAATCTTACTTTTTGAATACCTCCCCTTTTAGATCCTGGCCATAAATCTGTGTTTTTAGTTTAGATCTTCCTATACTTTCAACTTTGGTCATTTCCTATAAACTGGAACATGGTCAAACCTGAATGGAGACTTTCACACTTCAGAGGCGAGCCAATTGGCAAAGTCATTGGTCCAATGTGCTGAATTATGAGACTAGATAGATAAGCAGAGTTGTGTATCCATGATACTAGAGGGACTAAACCTCCAGACCAGGCTCAAAGGGCTAGTCCTGGATAATCCTGAGCTTCAGACATTCAAGTAGCTGTCAGCCCAATGCACCAAAGCAGTCTAAACAATGGTTGATTCACTGATTTTTTCAACAAATAATTAAGAAATTCCTACCATGTGCAAGGGATTGGGCTACGCACTGGGGACACTGCTCTGAACAAGGTGAGGTCCCTGCTTTCATAGAGATTAAATTCTACTTAGCAAGACAGACATTACATAACTAATCAGAAGTTTTTAACTGTGAGGAATGACGCTACTACATAGTAGTTTGGAGCACACAGCTAGTTTGCAGGGGCAGGATAGAGTGGTTTTCCTGAGGAAGTAATATGAGAACAACTTCTGAAGCCGCAGATAACTCAGAAAGATGTATCTGCAGCCCACACGTCTTTGCCAAGCTGCAGACTCAACTACCCAGTAGCTAACTTTCTTTGGATGACTCCAAAGTACTCCCTAATTTAACATATCAAAAAATGACTTTCCTGGTTTGCATTTTTTTTAAAATGAAATGTTGGCGAGAAATGAGTTCACAAGTTTTCTTCCTAAATGTGGATCTCTCCCACCACCCACCAAGATACAAAACCCAGAAACCAGGGTCAACAGATACCTCCCCTTTGTCTTACTTTCCAACTCTGTTAGCAAGTCCTCTCCATTTTACCTCCTATGCATCTCTCAAATACGTTCTCTTCATATTTCCTCACCGCCACCTCCCTTAGAGCCCCTCATCCCTTCCCAGCTACCAATATATTTCATCTGGACTTCCTATCAGTCTGGTACTCATAGGAAACAGAAGACAAAATAGATTTTGAAGATAATTAAAAGGTTTACAGAATGGGCAAGGAAAACAACAAGGAGGTTGAGGCACCCAAGGACTAGCAAACCATTATCATCCCTAAGACTGGAGGGACAAAGGGAAGGACGTTTTATTAGAGTGTGAGGGAACTGGAACTCCAGGGGCTCCCCTAAGGATGCAGAGGGCCAATGGATCAGCCAAATGTGCTGAGATAGAAGTATCCCATTCTCTCCCTCTTCTATTGACTAAACAGAACCTGAAGCTGGAGGGCATGTCTGAGTGATGTCAGACCCTGGGGCACAGAGAAGGGCAGAAAATGGATGCGGGAGGAGAGAACTTGCTCACACCCATGCTTGCCTTTCCCCCAAGCACCCTCTATGCAAGGGATCAGCAAATGTTTTCTGTAAAGGCCCAGATAGTATATATGTTAGTTAGCCTTGGCAGGCTAGACGGTCTCTATCACAAATACTCAACTTTAGCAGTTGTAGCATAGACAATGTGCAAACACATTAGTGTGACTGTGTTCCAATAAAACTTTATAACATTGAGATGATTTTCATCTTTTTTTTCACATCAGAAAATATTATTCTTTTGACTTAAAAAAACTACTTGAAAATGTAAAAACTGTTCTCAGGCTGTATCAAAGAATGGCAGACAGAATTTAGCCAGGGACTGTAGATTTCGGATTCCTGCTGTACACTACAGCCATGGATCTTTGTAAAACACCAGTCAGTTCACTGTGCCCCCTGCTTGAACTTTTACATATTCCCAATGGGCTTAGGATAACAACGCAAATCATGTAGCCTATGAGGACTACATAGCCTGGCCCCTACATTCATTTCCATCCCCACTGTCTATATGTCAGCAGCAAGAGCCTCTTTGGGTTTCCCTTTCTCAACATCATGCTGTCTCCACATCTTTAGAATACTCTGCTCTCCCCTCTCTATCTAGTTAATTTGCAGATCTCAGCTCAGTGCAACATAATTTATAATAGCAAATACAAGATGAAAAAGACGGTGGGGGCATAGCATTTTCAACACTAGGGAAATGAATCATGGAACACCAGCCAGCCATTATATAATTGTAGATTAATGAGAAACAATGTTGATTAGATATTAAAACACTCATATTACAGTAATATCTATTATTTCATATCGTTGTAATACATTTATAATATATGCATAGGTGGAAAAAATCTTGAAGGGAACGCATCAAGCTGTTCAGAGTGATAACTCAGGGGTAATGAGGTCTTTTCGTTTTTCCTTATCCATATTTTCTAAAATACACATGTATTAAGAAAAATCAATACGAATTTTAAAAAATCAACCGAAAGAAAAGTCCTTAATTTTGGGTGAATATGTTAGAAAGTTATGAAGTTAGGAGAGGGCTGGGGAAGGAAAGGAGAGGTTTTCACAGTTTGATCTAATTCAAAACTAAATCTGTGAAATACTCAAGTTTCCTAAAATCACTCAGGATAAGTGTGTGACATATTGGTGGACATATTTTAGTTCCTGGGTTTTGACATTAAATGTAACAGACTTTTAAAGGGTAGCTCTTTTCTCTATTAAAACAAAATGAGGCCGGGCGTGGTGGCTCACTCCTGTAATCCCCGAATATTGGGAGACCAAGGTGGGCGGATTACCTGAGGTCAGGAGTTGGAGACCAGCCTGGCCAACATGGTGAAACCCCGCTAAAATTGCAAAAATTAGCTGCGCGTGGTGGCACAAACCTGTAATCCCAGCTCCTCAGGAGGCTGAGGCAGGAGAATCGCTGGAACCTGGGAGGCAGAGGTTGCAGTGAGCTGAGGTCGTGCCACTGCACTCCAGCCTGGACAACAGTTGAAATGGAATCAACTGAGTTATCTCTCTTCAACTTGATTTAAATCATTAACCCAAAACCTAATGCCTTAAAAACCAATGACTAAAATCCCCATTAAAATGAGTGCAGCATGCAATGCTAGGAATGCTGTGTCATTCTTCATCAAAAGTAACTGCCTCAACGCAAGAGGAGACACGTACGCATGGAAGTAAACCCAAAATCTCAACTAACGACACCGTTCTGAGATCAGTGGCCACAGGGAATAATTCTGAAATTGCCATCATACTTACGGAAAGATAACCCGGGGGTCTTATTTTTATAAGTATCAAGAACAAAATCATCCAAAGGCACACGAAATGCCAAACTAAACATAAAGAGCGAAAACCCAAAAAGTTGTGCGCAATGCCTTCTGAAACCTATCCACCTCCTACCCCTGTCCCTTCGTCGGACGCTCGCGGGTCCTCCTCCCGGTTTCCCCCACCGCAAGCCCTAGAACCGCACCGCTCAACCCTTTTCTCGGCGGCCCCGCCCCGGCCCCGCCCTAGCCATGCCTCGGCCCCGCCCCGTTCGCCGTCTATTGGCTTCTCTCACCGTCTGCCGGCGGGCGACGAGCCGGGAAGCCGGGAGGGATCTATTGCGCACGCCCAAGTCGCGGGTCCTGGAGCAGGAGAAAGGCGGTGGAGTGGCATCCGAGACTAGGAAGCGCGGCGTTGGGCGGGATCCTTTCCGGAAGCGGAAGCTCGGGGGGCGGGCCAAGAAGGTCCGGGAGCCCAAGGCGGTTAATTCTTTCTACCGTGAGGCTTCACTTCCCTCGATCTGGGCTTCTCTGAGGCTGCGAGAGATGGTCAGGTCCGGGTCTCGACCCGGTCAGGTGAGGGCTGAGGACCTGAGGAGTCCGCTGTGGGGATGGAGAGGGACAGGGGGTTTTCGGGCCAGAGACTTGTAAAACTGCTCAAAAAGAGACAAAGACAATGCGGCGACATTAAAATGCTGGGACAGAGGTGCAGGAACACCTAAGCTTCCCGTTAATACAGCCGCTTGGTCTCTGGAGGTGTTTCTGTTTAAATCGTCGTAGCCCTCTAAAGCGCCGGCTTTGGGATCAGACCCGGGTTCGAGTCCCAGTCTTTGCCGCTGGGTCAAGTGACTTAACTTCTCCTAGCTTTAGTCACCTGCAGATTGAGATTTCACTACTTTTTACTTCCCGGAACTTCCTATTCCTTAGCTCTAAAATGGGCAGAAATGAACGTAAAATTCTGTCTTAAAGAATTGGGAAGGTTAAATGATAGTACCCGGTAAAAACATGGATCACACAGTTGGTGTAGACATGCGACAAAATTAAGCTCCCTTAAAAACACGTAGTTTGCCACCATCTGAATGATAACAGCGGTTAACATTTAGATAGCACTTATGTGGCAAATACTACGCTAAGTGCTTTCGTGCACTAGAATACATAGAATAACTCATTTAATAGTCACAATATCCTTTTTAGGTAGGTACTGTTATCCCTATTTCATACATGAGGAAATCGAGGGCTGCAGGGTTCGAATACTTCCCAACGGTTACAGAGCTGTGGAATAAGATTCACAAGCACAAAGCTGGCGCCAGAGTCCATTCTTCTTTTAAACATTTTACCTAGTAGATGTATGACTTTGAACAAACCACTTTTCTGAAATTTAGGTTCCCACCTCATAGAAATAATGACGACTTACAGGATATGGATTAAGCGGAAATGAAATTCCCTAGTACACTCTTAAGTCATTCTACAAAGGCAGTATTATCTTGTACTTGTTGGTAAGGAGATAGGAATTTTTTTTTTCTTTTTAAGGAGATATGACTTCTAAGACATGCTTATATGTTTCTCAAATAGCAAAATTAAAGGTTTAATGATAATAACCCAGTAGAAGTAAGTGTAAAATAAAGCAAACTGATTCTCCTGTATTGTGATTAGGACATTCCTTTTGGAAAGCAGCTTTGCAGTTCGTGTCAAGGGTTATTAAATTGCCAAAAACCTTTCACCAAATAATTTTCCTTTTAATCGTAAATATGAAAAGGCTATTTTCAATAGATAGAAAGGCCTATTCCAGGTGTGTTTTTTTTTTTTTTAATTGTGAAAAATATGAAGCAGGCTGGGCGCGGTGGCTCATGCCTGTAATCCCAGCACTTTGGGGGGCCGAGGTGAGCGGATCATGAGATCAAGAGATGGAGACCATCCTGGTCAACATGGTGAAACCCTATCTCTACTAAAATACAAAAATTAGCAGGGCGTGGTGGCAGATGCCTGTAGTCCCAGCTACTCAGGAGGCTGAGGCAGGAGAATTGTTTGAACCTGGGAGGGGGAGGTTGCAGTGAGCCGAGATTGCACCACTGCACTCCAGCCTGGCGCCTGGCAACAGAACAAGACTCTGTCTCAAAAAAAAAAAAAAAAAAAAAA
>NW_022437993.1:0-12643 GCF_009761245.1 Sapajus apella | reverse complement strand
CCGGGGGCGGGGGTTGGGGGGACCCCAGACCCCGCCCATGTACCCCAACCCGGCAAAAAAACAAGACACTCCCTCAAAAAAAAAAAAAAAAAAAAAAAAAAAAAATTTTGAATATGAAAAAGATTTAAAAGTAGAAAACACAAGATTCGAAATTGCAAATATCTAGTTATTATGACTAAGTAAAAAATGCATATGAAAAATGATTGGAAGCCCCAATAGCAAAGAACACATCTAGTATCTAGATCTTGGTTTCCAAGTACCACTGTCCCCTAAGGAGTCATGGCTTCTTGGAAAAATGACCAATTCCAGGGCTGAGCAGGGGAATCACAAGAAGAGTGTAGACTACTCGGGAGGCTGAGGCAGGAGAATTGCCTGAGCCCAGGAGGCAGAGGTTGCGGTGAGCCGAGATCACGCCATTGCACTCCAGCCTTGGTAACAGGAGCGAAACTCCGTTTCAAAAAAAAAAGAAGAGTGTGGTTACATCAAACTAATAAGCTTCTGTACAGCATAGGAAATGAGTGATGGAGGAGTGAAAAGGCAATCTACAGAATGGGTGAAAACATTTCCAAGCCATGTATCTGATAAATAATATCTAAAATAAATATAAGGACTTTCTATAACTCAAAAGCAGAACCACAAATAACTTGTTTAAAAAATGAAAAAAGGATTTGAATAGACATTTCTACAAAGAAGACGTGTGGATGGCCAACAGGTATAGGAAAAGATGCTAAACATCACTAATCATCAAGGAAATGCAAATTAAACCCACAATGAGCTATTACCTAACCCCTGTTAGGATGACTTGCTAAAAAAATTAAAAGTATTGGCAAGGATTTGGAAGAATTGGAACTCTTGTACACTGTCAGTGGGAAAGTAAAATGGTATAGCCCCTATGGAAAACAATATGGGGATTCCTCACAAAATTAAAAATAGAACTGTCATATTACCCAGCAATTCTACTTCTGGGAATTTATCCAAAAGAATTGAAATCAGGATACAGAAGAGATATTTGCACTCTCGTGTTCATTGCAGCACTATTTACAATAGCCAAGATGTGGGAATAACCTAAATATCTACAGATGAAAAGATAAGGAAAACGTGGTATATACATAAAATGGACTATTACTGAATCTTTAAAAAGAAGGAAATAGCTCTCATATGTAACAACAGAGATGAACCTTGAAGACATTATGCTAAATGAGATAAGCTAGTCACAGAACGACAAATACTGCATGATTTTACTTACATAAAGTATCTAAAAAAGTTAAAACTCATAGAAACAGAATAGAATAGTGGTTGCCAGGGGTCATGGGAAGGGAGAGATGCCATTGTTATTCAGCGAGTATAAAGTTACATTTATGTGAGATGAAGAAATTCTCGAGATCTGCTGTATAATATCATGTCTATAGTTAATACTACATTTTGTTAGGAAGGTAGATCTCATTTTAAATACCCTGATGACAATTTTAAAAAGATGAACCGGGAGCACCTTGTTGTAGAAAGTAAGCAATAGCTCAGAAAGTGATGGGGACATGTTAAAGTGATACAGGAATCAAATTCAAGGGGCTCTCAGCAACCAAATTTGAGACAATTTGAGCATCAAAATAAAGTGATAATAATGGATCATAACCTACCGAAGAAAATAGGAATCAGCGAATCCCCACTAACAAGGAAGAAGGAAAAGGTGCTTTCCTAAAGTTGAATGCCAACTAATAAATGTAGAAGGATTATATAGTTAGAAAATCACCATCTGTCAAACAATTGATTCAGCCAAGAATCATAATGAATGTTAAAACTATGGGGTGAAAGTTTGGTGATTGGTATATTTACGTAATCTCAAAGTATCTCTTCAAAAAATGCTAACAATTACTAAGATAAGAGTAGAAACTTTGCAATAAAAAACCTGGCAGACACCATCTTAGGTCATCAAAGTTTACATCATGAATAATGGGACAAACTGACATGTCTCTTTATTGAGAAGAACATAATCTCTTTTGTGGATTCCTGCCAAAAATGCATGACCTGCGTGTAATCGTGGGTAAGCATCAGGCAAATCTAAATGTGCAGAGGGACATTGTATAAAATAACTGGCCTAGACTCTTTAAATATGTCAGGGTTATAACAGACAATGAATGACAGCCTGAGGAACTGTTATAGATTAAAGGAGGCTAAAGAGCTATGACAGTTTAATGCAATATGTGATCCTGGATTGGGCGTGAACCAGAGGGATTTTTTTTTTTTTTTTTTTTGTAATAGGGAGTATTTGGATAATTGACAACATGCAAATAAGCTCTGAACATTAGATCATAATTCTGTATCAATGTTAATTTCCTGGTTTTGATAATTATAGTGTAGTTGTATTAGAGAATGGCCTTGTTTTTAGGAAATATTTAGGAGTAAAGGAGTATTATATATGCAACTTTAATGGTTCAGGCAAAAAGTAATACTCTCTGTATATACACAGAGAACATGGAAAATGTCAAAGGTTATAGACTCTGAGTGAAGCATATATAGGACTTCTTTGTGCTATTATTTCATAGTAGGAACTACCAAAAAAATTGAAAGGAATTGTTCAAATATGACAGTTACTGTTTCAGGGTACTTGTATCATGGGTAATTTTCTTGACCAGATTTTCTATAAGATAGCCTTGTGTCTTTTCAGATCTTTTCCTCATTTATTAAGTAGCTTGTTTGTCTCATTATTGAGTTGTGATATATCTTTATGTATTCTGAATAAAGTCCTTTGTCAGATCTACGTATTACAAATATTTCCTCCTACTTTGTGGCTTGCTTTTTGATTTTCATAATGTTGTCATACAAAGAGAAAAATGTTTTCAGTTGATAAAATACAATTTTTTTTATTAAAAAATAAGATAGTCTTGTGTATATTTTTTGGAGAAACACCATATATATCTTATAGTTATGCCAGACATGTACCTCAGACGGTGTACTTTATTTTATTTATTTATTTATTTTTTAAAGCTCTTTGGAGTTTTATTTGAGATAGATTTATAGTCCCATTGTAGCATGGATCAAAAGTTTGGAAAGAAATTGGATAAATTTTTACAATTGAAACCTTATTTGTTTTATTAAAAAGCATTTTGGAAAGACATTCATACTTGGCTTTGGATAGGTTAAAGCTCAGTGATACCATTTATACCAACTCTTGTAGCATTTTAGAAAGCATGGTCTTGCGATATCTTAGGAAAGTTTTCTATTAGTCATGGCATGCAAACAAGTACCTTGTGCTCCATTCTCTGGCCATGTGTTCAGACTCAGTAACACCAAATAAACTTCCAAGTTCATAAATCAATATTTGATAATGTTTTTGCAACTCATACCATTGAGCTGGTAGTTGTCACTTGAGCATCCACATTCATTAGAGACTATTGAAATGATAATGCAGAATTATACAGGTTTTGCAGATGTAGTTTGATAATTATATGTATTGAAACCTCACTTGAGAATAGAAAAATCAAGAAAGTTCTTGTCTTACATTTCCACTCACGAAATAAAGAGGAAGAGATAATAAGATAGCTATATAATCCTTTAAAAAAAAAAACTTCACTTCGTTTCTTTTTTTTTTTTTTTTCATCCATATCTCTTTTTTTTTTTTCATTTATTTATTTTATTGCATATTAGGTTTGGAGATACATGCGAAAAACATGCAAGATTGTTGCATAGGTACACACGTGGCAGTGATTTACTGCCTTCCTCTCCATCACCTACATCTGGCATCTCTCCCCCTGCTCTCTCTCCCCAAGTCCCCACCCCCCACCGTCCCTCCCCTATTTCCCCACAACTGACCCCAGTGTGTAGTGCTCCCCTCCCTGTGTCCATGTGTTCTCATTGTTCAACACCCGCCTGTGAGTGAGAACATGCGGTGTTTGATCTTCTGCTCTTCTGTCAGTTTGCTGAGAATGATGGTTTCCAGGTTCATCCGTGTCCCTACAAAGCACACAAATGCATCATTTTTGATGGCTGCATAATATTCCATGGTGTATATGTGCCACATTTTCCCTGTCCATTCTATCATCGATGGGCATTTGGGTTGGTTCCAGGTCTTTGCTATTGTAAACAGTGCTGCAGTGAACATTCGTGTGCACATGTCCTTATAGTAGAACGATTTATAATTCTTTGGATATACACCCAGTAATGGGATTGCTGGGTCAAATGGAATTTCTATTTCTAGGTCCTTGAGGAATCGCCACACTGTCTTCCACAATGGTTGAACTAATTGACACTCCCACCAACAGTGTAAAAGTGTTCCTATTTCTCCACATCCTCTCCAGCATCTGTTGTCTCCAGATTTTTTAATGATTGCCATTCTAACTGGCATGAGATGGTATCTCAATGTAGTTTTGATTTGCATTTCTCTGATGACCAGTGATGATGAGCATTTTTTCATATGTTTGTTGGCCTCATGTATGTCTTCTTTTGTAAAGTATCTGTTCATATCCTTTGCTCACTTTTGAATGGGCTTGTTTGTTTTTTTCTTGTAAATTTGTTTTAGTTCTTTATAAATTCTGGATATCAGCCCTTTGTCAGATGGGTAAACTGCAAAAATTTCTTCCCATTCTGTTGGTTGCCGATTAACTCTAATGACTGTTTCTTTTGCTGTGCAGAAGCTGTGGAGTTTGATTAGGTCCCATTTGTATATTTTGGCTTTTGTTGTCAATGCTTTTGGTGTTTTGGTCATGAAGTCCTTGCCTACGCCTATGTCCTGAATGGTTTTGCCTAGATTTTCTTCTGGGGTTTTTATGGTGTTAGGTCTTATGTTTAAGTCTTTAATCCATCTGGAGTTATTAATTTTAGTGTAAGGTGTCGGGAAGGGGTCCAGTTTCTGCTTTCTGCACATGGCTAGCCAGTTTTCCCAACACCGTTTATTAAACAGGAAATCCTTTCCCCATTGCTTGTTTTTGTCTGGTTTGTCAAAGATCAGATGGTTGTAGATATGTTGTGTTGCCTCCGAGACCTCTGTTCTGTTCCTTTGGTCTATATCTCTGTTTTGTTACCAGTACTGTGCTGGTTTGATTACTGTAGCCTTATAGTATAGTTTGATGCCTCCCGCTGGTAGTGTGATGCCTCCCGCTTTGTTCTTTTTGCTTAGAACTGACTTGGCTATGCGGGCTCTCTTTTGGTTCCATATGAAGTTTAAGGTGTTTTTTTCCAGTTCTGTGAAGAAGGTCATTGGTAGCTTGATGGGGATAGTGTTGAATCTGTAAATTACTTTGGGCAGTATGGCCATTTTCACGATATTGATTCTTCCTAACCATGAACATGGAATGTTTCTCCATCTATTTGTGTCCTCTCTTATTTTGTTGAGCAGTGGTTTGTAGTTCTCCTTGAAGAGGTCCTTTACGTTCCTTCTTAGTTGTATTCCTAGGTATGTTATTCTCTTTGTGGCAATTGTGAATGGCAGTTCATTCTTGATTTGGCTTTCTTTAAGTCTGTTATTGGTGAATAGGACTGCATGTGATTTTTGCACATTGATTTTTGTATCCTGAGACTTTGCTGAAGTTGCTTATCGGTTTCAGTAGATTTTGGGCTGAGACGATGGGGTCTTCTACATATACAGTCATGTCATCTGCAAATAGAGACAATTTGACTTCCTCCTTTCCTATTTGAATACCCTTTATTTCTTTTTCTTGCCTGATTGCTCTGGCTAGAACTTCCAGTACTATATTGAATAGGAGTGGTGAGAGAGGGCATCCTTGTCTAGTGCCAGATTTCAAGGGGAATGCTTCCAGTTTTTGCCCATTCAGTATGATATTGGCTGTTGGTTTCTTGCAAATAACTTTATTATTTTGAGATACGTTCCATCAATACCTAGCGGCATCCCTTTGTGGGTAACCCGACATTTCTCTCTGGCTGCCCTTAGTATTTTCTCCTTCATTTTAACCCTGGTGAATCTGACAATTATGGGCCTTGGGGTTGCTCTTTTTGAGGAATATCTTTGTGGTGTTCTCTGTATTTCCTGGACTTGTATATTGACCTGCCTTGCTAGGTTGGGGAAGTTTTCCTGGATAATATCCTGAAGAGTATTTTCCAGCTTGGATTCATTCTCTTCGTCGCATTCAGGTACGCCTATCAAACGTAGATTGGGTCTTTTCACATAGTCCCACATTTCTTGGAGACCTTGTTCTTTCCTTTTTACCCTTTTTTCTCTATTCTTGCCTTCCCGTTTTATTTCATTGAGTTGATCTTCGACCTCCCAGCAAGGAGGCAGCCTAGTCACTGTCTGCCTGTAGAGGCTTTGCTGAGCTGCTGTGGGCTCCGCCCAGCTGCCGAGTGAACTTCCCTGCAGTCCTGTTTATGTGGGTGTAGTTAGAACTGCCTGGGCATTGGTGGCCCACCTCTGTATTGGCGGACTCTCTCTGTAATGGCGGGTTGCCTTGGCAACGGCGGGCTGCCTCCTCAGTGGCGGGTTGCCTTGGCAACAGCGGGCTGCCTCAGCATTGGCTGGCTACCTCCGTAGTGGTGGAGTGCCTTGGTAATGGCGGATGCCCCTCCCCCACAGAGCTGGACTGTCCCGGCTTCAGCTGCACTTGCTGTGAAACTCTCAATCCAGAGAGTTTCTGATTGCTGTTCTTTTGTGGGGGTGGGACCAGCCGAGCCTGATTGCCTGGCTCTCTGCCTCAGAGCCTTTTTTTTTTTTTTTAAGTTGGTGTTCCAGTCACCTGTTGAAGAGGCGCCGGGATCTGTGTGTTTTCCTGTGCGGCGACTCACTGCGCTGGCTTAAACAGTGGCACTGAGATTCATGGTGCTTTTTTTGCCCTGGAATCCACTGTCCTGGTTCCCTGTTCAGTCCCCTTTTTAAATAGATGAATGGGCGACTTCCAGTGGCTCCAATCGCCAGCCAAAAGGGCGCCCAGAGCAGTGTATTTTGTACAGAGAACTGCTGCGCTGGGGCGCTGACAAAGCAGCCACGCGGGGCAAAGCAGCCATGCCGGCGCACACAGCCGTGCTGGTGACCGGTGGGGCTCTTCTGCCTGGGAATTTCTTCGTCTTTGGGCAATAACAATATGGCGCCCACTCACCCTCTGCGCTTTCACTGGGAGCTGCAATCCTGAGCTGTTCCTAAATGGCCATCTTGGATCGATCAAAACAACAGTGTACTTTAGAAAAAAAACAAACCAAATTTGAAAGAATAATTTTGGTAGTTGTTTTTGGACTTGATCCACGGTATGGTATTATAGTATGGCTTGGAGTTTTTATTATGATTCCAGCCAGGACATCGACATGGATATACTAAAGGGAAAGACCCTGAGAGTGTGATGCACAGACTAGTGGAATGATGTTTCACAATGTCTTATTTCCTACATTGTTGATTCTCACTGCTGGCTTCATTTCCTCCATCATATTCTAAATTATCTCTAGAAGTGTAACTCTTACCAACCCAGTTTTTTAAAAAATGCATTCTCAGTTATTTTCTTAGAAGGATGGAACACACATTCATGCATATGATAGAATGCCACATAACTTTAGAAAGTTTGGTAGTTACTGCCCAAAGCTGTCTTGAAATGAAATATGTATATATGTCAAGAGAAATTATAAATGAGACTGCCAACAGTAACTATATCTGGAGGGTAGAACGAGGGGGGAGTCAGGGACTTCAACTCATGTTGATTTAAAATTATTTTGAATAGAGATTATCTGGTGTAAAGTTATTAAGATATAAAATGGTATGCCATGGAAAGTGTCCTTTCTTGCTCTGTCCCCCAGATACTCAGTTTCCCTCCCCAGAGACAACCATGATGAACTGTTTCTGGCATAACTCAAGATACTGGGTGCATGTAAAAGCAAATACCTATTTCTTCCTGTTTTTCTACACAAAATGTTGTCCATTATTCACTTTTAAAACAAACAAAAAAAAATTTAAGAAAGCAACAGTGCTATATGAGTTTCCAAAGAAAGATTAAGACAGTGAGATGTAGATAAAGAGAAAGGTTAGAGTTTTCATTTGCTGGTCTTACCAGGCATTCTAAAGAATGTACATAAAAGGAACCAGAGTTAAGAACTCTGTTCTGTATCTTGAATTAACTTGTATGTTTCAAAGAATTTGGGAATATAGAACATGGTTAGGGATTAATGTAGTCTGAACTTAGTGTAGTAGTTACCTCTAGTTTAAAATAGTATGTCAATTTCCTTTTCATCTTAAATAGACTTAAGTAACAAATGTATGTGTTGTTTGCTTGACATTTTACATAAAAGAAATTTAATATATGAATTATAATTGTGGATTTTTAGGATATATCACATTAATTAAAACAGTGAATAATATGGTACATACATACAATGGAATATTATTTGGCCTCAAAAAGAAAGAAAATTTTGACTCTTGCTTCAGTATAGATGAAGCTTGAAGACATTATGCTAACTGAAATAAGCCAGCCACAAAAGGACAAATACTGTATTATTCCAGTTACATAAACTTTCTAGAGTAGTCAGATTCATAGAAACTAGGATGGTAATTGCTAGGGTGAGGGGGAAGAGGGGATGGGAAGGTATTGTTTTATGGGTACAGAGTTTTAGTTTGAGATGAATAAAAAAAAAAGTCATCTTACATTTTATCAAGATAGCATATTGAAAATCTAATAGAAAAATATTTATCTGCTATAATATATTACGCCATAGGTGTTATCTTCAGGAAGGCACACTGGACCTGCTAAATTAACAAATGGGAAGAAAGGGTAAGTACTTAAAGACATTTACAACTTCAGATTTCAAGACATTTTTCAGGCCTTTGGGCTGGGAGACATGTCATCTACCCCAGAAAATTAGGTAGGCCTCTAGCATCACACGCTCTGGGGAACAACTTTTCATATCTACCTGTGTTAATCATTCTAGTGTTTAACAGTCTTTCTAATCTTTAGAATGTGCTTATAAATTCATTTTGTACCTGGTGGGTCAAGCTTTCTTGTCTAGTCTTTGCTGGAAAGAAAATGACTAATGTATTTTGGGAAAAAAATATAAGAATATTAATGAGCTTATTTTCCAGGACCCATTTAAGAAAAATATCACATTTTAAGGCAGATTCTGGCTATTCCATCCATTCTGATTCAGAAAGTCAGGTAAGATTGAATAGATACAATATACACTAATTAGTTTTCAGGTAGAAGCTAAAAAGTAGGAATAAAATGCAAAGTATTAATTGCGCTAAGGAAGTATGAAGTCTGTTGCTTTAAAACATCTTTTCTACCTATAATAAATTGCTTGTAAATAAAGAAATTTAAAACTACATAATGTATATTTTTTTCCTATACTAACAGTTATATACAAATGTATTCTAAATGACTTTATTCCTTACAGGCTGAAACTGTACATGGGCTTGATGGTTGTGCTTCTTTGCTGAGGAACATTTTGAGAAATGAAGATTCAGGTTTTTTTTTTTAAATGCTTCTTTGCTGAATACCTTTTCTCAATTAAGTCATTATTTTGATATTAACAAATTTTTGTTTTATTAATAGGTTTAGAATCAGCATATTTAGAAAACAGATCTAATTCTAGACCTTTAGACAGCAGAAAATATGGATCTAAAAAGAAAAGACATGAAAAACATACTGTTCCTTTCATAGTCCGGAAAGAAACATGTAAGCCTTTTTTTCTCTTATTTAAAGATAATCCTTAATTGTGGGTATTTTGATCAATTATCAGGATTATGCAGTTCATTTTAATAATCAGTGTTGGTTAGGTTTATGTGTGCTTATGCCTGTCTTTTTTTATTCAGCTTCTAATTGCTGAGTGGTTATATAAAAAAAGACTGGGTTTTACAGGAGAAAAAGTTCAAACTCAGAATGACTTTTGGGAAGTATATAGAGTTAGTTTCCTCTGCCACTTGTTTTCATAGATAATCACAAATTGGCTGTAATTCAGGTGTATACTTATTGTTGTTGCTTTAAAATTATTATGTTAAAAAAAAATATATATATATGTATCCTAAGTTGGTCAAGCTGATCTCAAGTTACACAGTTAGGATACATGGTGCATAAGAAGGTATAATTGGATCAATAAGGAAAGAGCCTCCTGCTCATTGATGGTGAATGTAGCCAAGGGTACTTTACACCCTGACGGCTAACTTTTCCTGGTTTAGAACAAGAAAGTTTTGATTTTGTTGTCCCTTGGAGGCCTAGAGGACAAGATCGCCCAAAATGAAGATGAAAAAGTCCACAATGAGAATTCAGATGGATGAGAATTAGACTAGCCACTTCTATAGTTCAGGTGGGCCAGAAATGTCAGCACTGTAGTGCAAGCTTAGATTCAGCTTGGGCAAGGAATGAAGTTTAGAAAGTCATCTAAGGCAGTAACCCTGTGTCTTAAGAGATCAGAATTCAAGCAAGGAGGCTGAGAAAGAGTAGAGCATTCATGGGACTAGGAGTTGATGTTTCAGATAGTCCCAGGATAGAGAACTAAGGCAGGGGAAACCTAACTCATCTTGGAGGTCAGTAACATTAGCCTTATATTGTCTTGACCTGCACTATTCAAGATGGTAGCCATGGCCACATGTGGCTATTCAGCACCTGAAATATGACTAGTACAACCAAGGAATTGAATTTTTAGTGTTATTTAATTTAAATTAATTTAAAATGAAATTCTAAAACTGAAAATTGATCCAGGTATTATAAAACTTTTAAGTATGTTTGGAATAACTTGGGCATGTGAACCTACCTTTTTAAGTGTAAATTTTATTAAATCTAAATATAGACCAAGTATTTCGGATGATAATTTAGCATTTAGATTGTGCTTTGTGTAAAATGCATGCTAGATTTAGAAGATTAAATACAAAAAAATTCAGTTATTTATATTATACACTGAAATGTTAATATTTTTGATATATTGGCTTAAATATGAAAAGTAATTTTACCTCTTCTTTTATGTGGTTACTGGAAATTTTAAGTTATATATATGGTTTGTATTATATTCCTATTGGACAACATTGGTCTAAGTCAGCTCAGCACACTACAGCCAGTTTTATAAGTAATGTTTAATTATTTTATTTTGTAAATAAGATTTTATTAGAATGCAGCCAAGCTAATTTATTGTGTTTTTATTAGCTGTTTTTGTACTGCAGCGGCAGTGTTGAGTAGTTGTGACAGAGATCATCTGGCCTGCTAAGCCTAAAATATTTATTTGACCTCTTAAGAAAAAAAGTGCTAAACCCTGGTCTTAACTCTTCAAGTTGAGGCCTTTTTATTGCAGCCCAGTTGAGAAAGAAAGGAGCAATAGCACCTGTTCCTCCAGTCTCCTACTTTTTGTCTGTAGGCGGGTTATTTCTTATCCAGGGCACCTTTCCTCAAGGATCTATCATTTGAGATATATGTGGCTGAGAGTGGGTGTCATGGTAGCAACTTGTTGGATCCTGACTTAACTGCTTCTGTCAGAGTTCCAACAGGAAACACATGGCAACACTCAAATTGAGGTAATTCGAGGAGGGTTTATTTTATTTACAAAGGGACTCATGGTAAAGGTATGAGTAGGGCATAGGAAAACCACAAGTTTTGCCTGCTGGGTCTTGCTAGCAGCAGCAGCAGAGCTGTTATCATCTCTAGGCCATAAGGGATTAGGAGAGTTACTAGACCTAGAAAGTGGTATTGCTTATAGAATATGCTACCTTGAGAAGAGCAGTTAGCTTCATTGAAAGGACAAAGTCAGCCCAAGGTGACCTCATAGAAAGGGAGCAGGGTAAGTGTATTTCCTGACTTCATGCTTCTTCCTTTTCTTCATATGCCAAGACTCCCATTGGATTGAAGCCCTACTGATGTATATCAGGTCTGGAATTTGACTCTTACAAGCTAGTAAGTTAGTTTCACTGTGTCATGGATGCTAGCAGAAGACACAAAACTACTGGTCAGAGACAAGGGACTTTATTACTCACAGCATAGGAAGCAGTATGTGCATCAGCATATTTGTGTTGGTTCTCATTCACCCTAATTCCCAATGGAGTGATTCGGTGGATCCAAATGGATGCTGCACATCCTTTAGGTGTAGGTGGCAGCTGAGGAACACTAAGCTTGGGGAATCTGCCACTTTGATAGTAAGCAGTAATCAAGCCTGTGCTTGCCCCAGAGGGAAATATTACCTTATCCCTCAAGGTTGCTCACTGCAAACACAACCCTGAGAAGTGGCCCAGGTAAAGAGCTTAGGTCAAAGCCTTGCTTTTTTGGTATATACAGCAAGACATATTAGCAGGAGGAGTGATCCATGAAGGACTGTCTCTTTGTAATCCATATAGATCAGCATTCCAGGGAGAGCAAGGTGAAGACCAGTAGAGGTGGATTTGGATTGGCAGATGGAAGATCCTGGCATTCTGGGTCGGTAGCATTAAATTCTTATTTGGATTACAGCCGAACTGGCAGTTCTGGCTTGTGATCAGGGTGCAGTATTCTTACTGTGTTTCTCCCATATTTTCATAATTAAAGGGAAGGACCTACTTCCATAGGACAGTCTGCCTTAGGGTTGCAATATTAGAAATTATTTCCTAATTTCTAAGTGTTCCTAGGTTTAACTCATTAGAAACCTCTGACTGTTCGATTCAACTGCTCTGTTGTTTTTGTAATTTACCAAATTGTAGCACTTTCTAGAAACAAACATCTGTATGTGTGTGTGTGTGTGTGTGTGTGTGTGTGTGTGTGTGTGTGTGTGT
>NW_022437992.1:10367-20522 GCF_009761245.1 Sapajus apella | reverse complement strand
CTCAAGACCAGCCTGGGCAACATGGTGAAACCCTGTCTCTACTAAAAATACAAAAATTAGCTAGGTGTGGTAGGGTACTTGTAGTCCCAGCTACCCGGTAGGCTGAGGCAGGAGAATCGCTTGAACCTGGGAGGCAGAGGTTGCAGGCAGTGAGCCAAGAGGGGATCACTGCACTGCAGCCCAGGCAACAGAGCCAGACTCCACCTCCAAAAACAAACAAAAAAATAAACAGGCCAGGTAAGGTGGCTCATGCCTGTAATCCCAACACTATAGGAGACTGATTTAGGCAGATTACCTGAGGTCGAGTGTTCTCGACCAGCCTGGCCAACATGGTGAAACCCAATCTACTAAAAATACAAAATTTACCCAGTGCTCACGCCCATAATGCCAGCCACTCGGGAGGCTGAGGCAGGAGAATCACTGGAACCTGATAGGCAGAGGTTGCAGTGAGCCAAGATTGTACCACTGCACTCCAGCCTGGATGACAGTGTGAGACTCTGTCTCAAAAAATAAATAAATGCATTTTCAACATAGTGTATTTTCACTTTTTTTTTTTTTTTCCTTTTCATAGAGACAGGATCTCTCTGTGTTTCCCAGGCCGATCTTAAACTCCTGGGATCAAGCAATCTTCCCACATTGACCTCCCAAACTGCTGGGATTATAGACGTGAGCTAATACACTTGGCTGCTATTACCAATTTATGATAGACTTATGGGGACATGACCCCATCATGAGTCAAGGAGCATTTGTAATCATGCTGAAAATGGGGGTGGTTTGTGTGAGGATATGGGGGAGTGTCACAAAACACAAGGGAACCAGGGCCTGCAGGGGGACACCACAGGCTGCCTCTGGCTCAAACCCAGGGCTCCCTCCTCTGTGTCTCCTGCTGCAGGACAGACCCCAGGCTTGCAGCTCTGCAAATCCACACTGTCTACACTGAAGGACTTCGAATCCACAGCTGGGGGTTGTGGGTGATGTTGGAGCAGGAGCAGGGCAGGGGGCACACATCAGGGGTGGCACTTGCAGCCACATTGGCAGAGCAAGTTCGTTTTTTTTCCTGAGATGGAGTTTCGCTCTTGTTGTCCAGGTTGGAGTGCAATGGCATGATCTCGGCTCACTGAAAACTCAGCCTCCCATATTCAAGCCATTCTCCTCCATCACCCTCCTGAGTAGCCGGGATTACAGGCATGCACTAGCATGCCTGGCTAATTTTGTATGTTTAGTAGACACAGAGTTTCACCATTTTGGCCAGCTAGTCTCAAACTCCTGACCTCAAATGGTCCACCTGCCTCAACGTCCCAAACTGCTGGAATTACAGGCATTAGCCACCGCGCCTGGCCCTGGTTGCCCTGTCCTGCCTGCTGGCTCTGTACAATCTCAGCTTCTCTTTCCCCCACCCCTAGGTGATAGAGAGCAACCCCCACTCCCTGGGGTTCCAGGTCACCTTCTATGAGAGCAGTTACAAGTTACACGGGAACACCAAGTACAGTCTGATGAGCTATGTCCCCACCAAACATCACCGCATGTCCCCCAAGGGCCCCCTCTTCCTTCTTCCCTTACCAGCAAAAAGAGCTGAGGAATTTCCAGACAACACAGCCCCTAGCCCTGCCCCGCGGTGGGAAGATGATCAGGCAGCCATCATCTACACACCTCACTTCATTGAAGTGTCACATGGGTCAGGCATGGTGTGAGCTTGTAATCCGAGCACTTTGGGAGGCTGAGGCAGGTGGATCACAAGGTCAAGAGTTTGAGACACCTGACCAACATGGAGAAACCCCGTCTCTACTAAAAATACAAAAATTAGCAGGCTGTGGTGGCATGTGCCTATAATTCCAGCTACTCAGTAGGCTGAGGCAGGAGAATCTCTTGGAGCTGGGAGGCAGAGGTTGCAGTGAGCTGAGATTGTACCACTGCACTCCAGCCTGGGTGATAGAGTAAGATCCCATCTCAATAAATAAATAAATAAAGTATCACAAGGGAGATTCCCACATGGCATGACAGGGAGAAGCCTAACCCAGCCTAAGGCAGGGCTGGAGGTCTGAGTTAGCTGAGTAAACTGAGGCATACGGATTTAGTAGGGGCAATTTCCACAGGGCAGGGGCCTGACTAGCTGCAAGTCAGCAACAGCAAACTTTTTTGACCAGGTTCATCACATCAAGATGAGTTAGGAAAACAATCACTCCTCACTGTGTGTCCCCAGAACTCCGGGAGCAAGGGAGTGGGAGCTGTCATACTGGGGCCGTTGTTTCTGTGAGCTCCCAGAAGCCTTTCACAGGCAGTGGGATTAGAACCGAGCAGGGCTTGGCTGAGCACGGTGGCTCAGGCCTGGAATCCCAGCACTTTGGGAGGCCGAGGTGGGTGGATCACCTAGGGTCAGGAGTTGGAGACCAGCGTGGCCCACATGGTGAAACCCCAGTTCTACTAAAAATGCAAAAATTAGCCAGGTGTGGTAGCACTCACCTGTAGTTCCAGCTACTCAGGTGGATGAGGCAGGAGAATCTCTTGAACCTGGGAGGCGGAGGTTGCAGTGAGCCAAGATCACATCACAGCACTACAGGCCTGGGTGAAAGAGCAAGACTCCATCTCAAAAGAAAAAAAAAAAAAAAGTCGGGGCAGGGGACAAAGTGGGGCTAAGCAGCTTCCAGGTTTCTCTCTCCTCCAACACCCTCTCTCCCCCACAGTCCTGAGTTGGGGGATGCCCATGGTGTTCCACAGGTGCACTTGGGATTTTCTCTTCTGACCCCACAGGATATTTACCTAAAACAGAAGAGGCACTGAGGCAGGACCAACTCAACTTCACTTCCTACTATGCTGTCTCCTGGATAGAAGTGGGGACTGGCTGCTCACACCTGTAATCCCAGCACTCTGGGAGGCCGAAGTGGGCAGATCACCTGAGGCCAGGAGTTCGAGACCAGCCTGGCCAACATTGTGAAACCCTGTCTCTACTAAAAATACAAAAATGAGCCAGGTGTGGTGGCAGCTGCCTGTAATCTCAGCTACTCAGCAGGCTGAGGCACGAGAATGGCTTGAACCTGGGAGGAGGAGGTTGCAGTGAGGCCAGATCATGCCACTGCACTCCAGCCTGGGTGACACAGTGAGACTCCATCACAACAACAACAACAACAACAACAAAACACTTTACAAACGGTAGTCCCTCAAAACACTCAAAGCATTACCATTTGCTCTAACAAAGCCACTGCCATCCATCCCAAAAGAACAGAAAGCAGGAACTCAGAGAGGTATTTGCACACCTGTGCTCACAGCAGCGCGATTCACAACAGCCAAAAGGCAAAATCAACCGGCAGGCCCACCATCAGATGAAAAGATAAACACAGTGTGATCCATCTGCACAGCAGAATATGACTCAGACTTAAGAAGGAAGGGAGGCTGGGTGAGGTGGTTCATGCCTGTAATCCCAGCACTCTAGGAGGTCACGGTGGGTGGAGACTCTGTCTTGAGAAAATAAATACATACAAATAAAGAGAAATAACAAAGGAAGTGAGAATATATCATGAATGACTCTAATAAGTGAGGACTGAAAGCGTTCTCAGCTGCTGATAGCATTACTACCAACCAGTTCAGTTATGTTCCATTCCCCAGCTGGGAAGACCTGCACTTGTCCCCTGGGGCTCACCTTTCTGTACACCAGGCCAGTTGATGGCACACTGCAGCCTTATCTGCAGCACCTTGAGCCGGTACATGTTCTGCTGCTTAAACAGCGTTTGCAGGCAGGCCGAGAGGAACATCAGCACCGCGAGGAGGTAGCCCTTCCAGGCTGGAGACTTGAGATCACCAATACACTCCAGGAAAAGGCTTGCAGGGGAAGGAGGAAGAAGGTACAGCTGGTGAGAGGAGGTGCCCATGTGTGTTGCCTTTACCCAAACCAGGCCAGGTGTGGAGGATCAGTTGGCGTGGTTGACCTTATCGCAATCATGATCTTGGTTATTTCCCTCACTGTCCATGCTTCTTTTCAATCTTATTGCAGCTCCTCAAGATCAAGAGATGGGGTTTTTCTCGCTCCTTGTTCTGGGCTAAATTGTGTTCTCACAAAATTTGTATGTTGAAGCCCCAACCCCCGGTACTTCTGAATGTGACTGTATTTGGAAATAGGGCCTTTAAAGAGGCAATAAAGTTAAAATGAGGTCATTAGGCTGGGCCTGCATCCAGTCTGGAGTCCTGGTAAGAGGAGAAAATGCAGACACACAGGGAGACGCCAGGGTGGACACAGAGGAAAGACCATATGAGGACACAGGGAGAAGGTGGCCAACTGCACACCAAAGGTAGAGGCCTCAGATGGAAGCAACTTGCAGATACCTGATATGGAACTTCCAGCCACCAGAATCATGAGGAAAATACATTTCTGTTGTTGAAGCTACTCAGTCTGTGATGCTCTGTTACGGCAGCTGAGCAGACACCACTTGAATCTGGGCTGGCCACAAAACCACCTTTGACCAACAGAGCAGAGTGGAGGTAAAGCTATGCTGGCTGTGAGCCTCAAGAGAAAATGTGGCTTTTGGCCTATTGCTTAGAACCCTCCCAAGCAGCCACACGAGCAAGTCTGAGCTAGCTTTTTGGAGGATGGGAACCCACATGGAACAGAAGGCCATCCCAGCTTCAGACACACAACTGCAGGCACATGAGAAAACCCAGCCAAGAAAAGGAGAAACACCCAGCTGAGCCCAGTCCACGTTACTGGTGCACATTACCATAAACTAAATAAATGAACGTTTATAATTTTAAGCCACTCACTTTTGGGGCATTTTACAACAAAAGCTAATTTATACAGTCAGGTAAGAGCTTGCTTATTTGCCCTTGTGGGGCACAGTCACTTTCTCATTAATCATTTCCCTTTTTCAGTATCCTTCTCACCCACCCTCCAGTGTCCCGAGCACCCGATCTATAGGCAGAAGCATGAGAGCTGAAGCCCCCTGACCCTGGAGGGATGCCATTAAGAGACCACCAGCCTTAGCAGAGCTCCTGAAGTCTGGACTCACCTAAGCAGCTTGGGGACAGTGAACCTGAAGACATCACTGACAAAGAGGCTGTGGGTCACATGAGGAAAGTAGAATGCAACACCTGCCAGATGGCCCTCAGCAGTGGGCCCCACTGCCTCCCTTTTTGCCATAGGAACGGCCCAGTCTCTGGAGCCTCCATGCCACTGCCTCCTTTCTTTTTAAACACTATTGACTTGGTGTGCCTTAGAGGAAGGGATAGGCTGGCTCTGCGTCCCATTTTATACTCTCAGCCACCAGCAGCAGGGCCAGGCATTAAAAGCTTGTTTTCCTAACAATGGGCGTGGGTGGGTGTGGATCTAGCCTGGCTTCCTCACCTGTGCCTCCTTATCACCCTTAGTACCCATTTAAGAGGTAGTCACAGGAGTTGTGGAGGAAGGGCAGGAGGGCAGCCCTGAGGACTCTTAGATGGCTATAGGAAAGCACACACATTGAGCACCTACTACATGCCAGGCACTCCCCAGTCATCCTAAGACCCCCGGCAAGCCAAAAGTTGTTCCCATTTCACAGATGAGAAAACTGAAGCTCAGAGAAGTGAACTTTTCCAAGGGCACACAGCTGAGAAGTAAAAGCTGGGATTCAATTCCATCTCTCTGCTTGCAGAGCCCCTGCACTTTTCTTTTCTTTTTTTTTTTTTCCACCCAGGCTGCAGTGAAGTGGTGAGATCTCAGCTTACTGAAACCTTTGCTTCCTGGATTCAACTGATTCTCCCACCTCAGCCTCCTGAGTAGCTGGGATTACAGGCAAATACCATCACACCCAGATAATTTTTGTATGTTTAGGAGATGGGGCTTCACCATGTTGGCCAGGCTGGTTTTGAACTCCTACCTCAGGTGATCCACCGGCCTCAGCCTCCCAAAATGCTGAAATTACAGGCCTGAGCCCCTGCACCCAGCCTCCCATATATTTTTCAATCTATCATGTTGTCAACCTGGAGGAAGAACAGCACCCCCTCTTCCACATGCACAACAGCCAGCTCTTAGGTGGTTTTGAACCGGTGGAGAATCACAGCTGATGTGTACGGGGCCTGGTGCTCTGGCTCTGGGTGAAAGGACAGACAGAGGCTCAGGCTGCCTCAAACTCATGAGATCCCCAGCCTATGGCCATAACCAGGGGCACAGAGAAGAGCTAAAGTGAGAAAGGGAAGGGAGATGGTAGGGGGAGACCCAAGGGCCCCTCCAGGGCAGGTCAGAAGACCTGGGCCATAATGGAGAGGCTGGGACTATGCAGCTGCTGACAGCCAGTCACTGTGTGGTCTAGGGTAGGTAGACTGCTCCCCTCTCTGTGTGTGAGAGGATGAGTGTGATCCCCCATCTGAGTCCCTTGTGTGCCTCTGACAATCTGTAAGTTTTTCAGTAATTGCTTGCTTTCTCTTTTGAGACAAAGTTTCACTCTTGTTGCCCAGGCTGGAGTGCAGTGGCATGATCTCAGCTCACTGCAACCTCCATCTCCCAGGTTCCAGCGATTCTCCTGCCTCAGCCTCCCGAATAGCTGGGACACACCCCCATGCCCGACTAATTTTTGTATTTTTAGTAGTGATGGGGTTTCACCACGTTGGCCAGGCTGGTCTTCAACTTCTGACCTCAGGTGGTCCACTTGCCTCGGCCTCCCAAAGCGCTGGGATTATGGGTGTGAGCCAACATGCCTGGCCACTTATCAGTAATTTCAATCCCCATTATAAATCTCTGACTGGGGCCATGTGCAGACATCAGCTATTTACATGAAGGAGCTCACTGACTTCCCTGGACCCTCTTGCCAGGTGGATATTATTAGACTCTCCATTTTACAGAAGGGAAAGGAAGCTGAGGCTCTGAGAGGTGGCGATAGCAGCCCGAGGTCACACAGCAAGGGCAGAGCAGGGATTGCAGCCTAGATCTTGACTTAGGGTTCCTAGAGTGTTTCTTGTGCACTAAGGACCCCCAATCCCACAGTAATAATAATAATAAAAGAAGCATAACAAAAATCCCCTTGTGAGGTCAGGTGGCAAGACCCTTCCAGGCCATGGTCTTTGTACCTCATTGCTGGCCTTATCTGGTGTTTGGTTTGGCATCTATGGAGGGTTGTGGCTCAGCTCTGTTACTGAGTGGGCATGGCCTGCTGCTCACAGGTATTTTGGCATTTGGGTCTCAAAGCCAAGAATATGCCCCTTCCATGCAGAGAGCATCCCTGTCCACCCTTCCTGTCTGACCCCACCATTTCATTCATTGCCTTCACAGCCTTGGCCACAGTGTCAACCCTCTCTTTGTCTTGTTAGAACCCCAGGTGGGTAGATTTTGCCTGAGTTTTCTACCAAAACGTCCCTAGCATTGAGTCCAGCTCCTGCACACTGTAGGAGCTCAATAAACACTTTTCAAATGAATGGGAAAAGCAGACTGAGTGATATGTGTAAAAGGTCCTAACAAGAGTGCCCAGCACATACTGTTACAGGCATTTACAGAAGGAAGGATGGAGCCTGGATGGGTGGACAGAACTTGGCTTTGGAGCCAGGAGACTATGGTTCCAATGCCTGCTCTATCTCCTCTCCCCTGAGCCTTAGTGTTTCTATCTGTAAAATGGGATCAGGAAAGAGTTGACTGGGAAGTTTTCTTTCTGGCTGGAAATTTTACTCAGTTCTGTTCTAGCTGTTTGCCTGGAGAGTCACTGTGTTCAGCCTGCAGGCTCCAAAACAGGCGTTTTCCTCTTCTGGAGGTCTCATCTCCCATCAAGGAAGAGGTCCAGATTGCTGTCTGATGTCTGGTCTCTGGACTGAAGGCTATTTAGGGCAGGACTCACAAATGACCATGGGGAAAGGCAGGACGTATGCATGAGTGGCATGGGCAAGGTGTGAGTTGGGGGATACAAAAGGGAGTAGTGAGGGCCAGGTGTGGTGGCTCACACCTGTAATCCCAGCACTTTGGGAGGCCCAGGTGGGCAGATAACCTTAGGTCAGGAGTTCGAGACCAGCCTGATAACTGGAGCAACATGGAGAAACCCAGCCTCTAATAAAAAACACAAAACTTAGCTGGATCTGGTAGCGGGCACTTGTGGTCCCAGCTACTTGAGAGGCTAAGGAAGGAGAATCATTTGAACCTGGGATATGGAGCTTGCAATGAGGCAAGATGGTGCCACTGCACTCCAACCTGGGTGACAGAAGCAGAGAGAAGGAGGGAGGGAAGGAAGGAGGGAAAAAGGGAGGGAGAGAGGGAGGGAGGAAAGGAGAAAGAAAGAGAAAGAGAGAAAGAAAGAGAGAGAGAGAAACAGAGAAAGGAAGGAAGATAATAGAAAGAAGAAAGAAAGAAAAGAAAGAAAGAAAAAAAGAAAAAAGAAAGAAAGGAAGAAACAAAGAAACGAGAGAGAAAGGAAGAGAGAGAAAGAGAAGGAAAGAGAAAAAGAAAAGAGGAAGGAAGGAGGGAGGGAGGGAGGGAAAGATAACAGAGAAAAGAAAAAGATACATGCACGCATATGCTTATTGCAGCATGATTCCCAATAGCAAAGACATGAAACCAACTTAAATGCCCATCGATGGTAGACTGATTAAAGAAAATGTGGTACGTATACACCACGGAATATGATGGAGCCATAAAACAGAATGAGGTCATGTCCTTTGCAGCAACATCGATGAAGGTAAAAGCCATTATCTTACGTAAACTAACAGAGGAACAGAAAACCACATACTACATGTTCTCACAAGTAGAAGCTCGACATTGAGTACACATGGACACAACAGACACTGGGACTTATTTGAGGATGAAGGAAAGAGGAGGGTCAGGACTGAAAAACTACCTATCAGGTACTGTGCCTACCATATAGGTGACTAATCTGTACACAAATCCCCAGTGACACCTATATAATAAACCTGCACAGGTACCTCTGAACCTAAAATAAAATTTAAAAAATAACTTATAAACTAAATCAAAAGAAAGCATAAGGAAAGGAAATGTGAGATAAAAAATAATAGATATAATAAATAGTTTGGTGCCTTGAAAAAAAGGAAATAGACAAATTAGTAAGAAGGGAAATAAGCATAAAAGCAAAAAAGACAAGAAAAACATTATAAGTTAACTCTAATTATAAGGGACTATTTTGTACAACTCTGTGCAAATACATTTGAAATAGGCATTTATTACTATCCAACACAATTTCTAAATCATAAAAACGTCCTACATCTGTGCTGTTCAATATGTAGCCACTAGCTACGTGTGTTGAATGAATACTTGTACACTTAAATGTGACTCATGCGACTGAGAAACTAAACTTTTTCTAATTATTAATTTCTAATTATAATTTCATTATAATTAGTTTAAATTTGAATGATCTCATGCAGCTAGTGGCTATTGTATCAGAAAGCACAGAAGAAGATGAAATTGAAATTTTCTTAAGACAGTGTTATTTACCAAAGTTAAATCCAAAGGGTATTTATTTAAAAAAACAAAAAGCTTAAAGAGACCAACTCTATAAAAGAAATAATGTTATTAAAGAATCTCATTCTCTCCCTCTGACACACACACACACACACACACACACACACACACACGTGTTACAAGGAAAAGGAAAGCTATTCTATATAACACAGAACAGGACTTTGACAAACTACTACTCATGGCCAAAATCCTGCTGCAGACCATTTTCCTGCAGTCCATAAGCTAATAATTTTTACACAGCTAAAGAAGAAATAGAATATGTAACAGAGGCCATGTGTGGCCTACAAAGCCTAAAAGACTTAGAATGTGGCCCTTTACTGGAAAAATCTACTGGCCCCTGATCTAGAAAAATGCCTGAATTTTAAAATCACCATTTTGCAAATACCACCAAGGTAATATGAGATTCTGGCATGAAATTACTCCTAACAGTATACACTAACATATTGTTAGGAAAAGGACATTCATATATCTCTATTATCCATCAAATGTTTATTAAGTATGGAATTTAAAATGAAGAGATGAAACTTAGCTTCACAAATATTGAGATAAAGTGACATTATAAACTTCCTGATGCAATGCAATAGGAAACATAATATTTGCCTAAACATTTTGTCTAATCCAGAAGAACAGTTAGATGAATCTAGTTTGAGAAATATTCTATGAGACAATTAGTCTGGACCCTTCAAAAATGTCAAGGTTGTAAAAGATGAGGGAAAAGGGTGGAGGGGAAGCAATATTCTAGA
>NW_022437992.1:0-10357 GCF_009761245.1 Sapajus apella | reverse complement strand
GTTGTAAAAGATGAGGGAAAAGGGTGGAGGGGAAGCAATATTCTAGACTGATGAAAATAAGAAACATGACAAAAAAATCCAATATAAGATCCCTGACTAATATAAAGAATATTTGAGAGCAAGTGGAGACATTTAAATTTAGATTGTATACTACATAATATTAATTATCAGTAGCAAATGTCTTGTGATTGTTATTGTAGTAATATAAAAGAATGTGCTAATTTTGGGAAAAATCCCTTAAGTATTTTTGTATAATCTTGATGTCTGCAATTTGCTTTCAAGCAGTTCAGAGCTCCCCAAAATGTGAGTGTGTGCATGTATATGTACGTGTGTGTAAGAGAGAGAAAATGAGTGTGTATGTGAAGAGGAAAAGAGACATAGAGACACACAAAGCCAATCCCAGAAAATGTTAATTTGTGAATCTAAATAAAGGGCACATGTGTCTTTACAGTACTTCTTTTTCAACTTTTCTGTTGGAAGTTAAAAGTTGGAAAAATTGCCGGGCGCGGTGGCTCAAGCCTGTAATCCCGGCACTTTGGGAGGCCGAGGCGGGTGGATCACGAGGTCAAAAGATCGAGACCATCCTGATCAACATGGTGAAACCCCGTTTCTACTAAAAATACAAAAAATTAGCTGGGCATGGTGGCGTGTGCCTGTAATCCTAGCGACTCAGGAGGCTGGGGCAGGAGAATTGCCTGAACCCGGGAGGCGGAGGTTGCGGTGAGCCGAGATCGCGCCATTGCACTCCAGCCTGGGTAACAAGAGCGAAACTCCGTCTCAAAAAAAAAAAAAAAAAAATTGGAAAAATTTTTTTAAAGGCACTTGTTTTTTCAGGGTGAACATGATCTTCAAATTTATTTGCTAGATGTTGGTTTCCTGTAGTTGTTAATACTTTTGTGCCACCTGATTGCCTTATGACAAAATAAACCTAGCTATCAAAGAAAAACTGTCTGTGTAGCCATAAAGCCAAACAATTGCTTCACTGAATAGGAAAAGAAAGTATGAAATTTATTGCAAGTAATATTGTTATAAACTGTTATTCTCCTAATACAGTATAACCAATTATTACCTTGTAATGTTAGTCAGCATCTACTAATAAGGAGAGACCAACAGGCAGTATTTATACACAATTACACTGAGACCAATTCCTTGTAGCCTGAAAAACAATATGGCAAACATTAAGAGAAGGTACAGGAGGTGTTTTTTCATGATTTACAGGACAAGAAATCACACTATCTTCTTCTACTAGTGATTAACTATTCTGAAAAACATATATTCAGGCTTATAATAGACAAGAATACAAGGTGCATAAGCAACCCTGTCATCTTTTATTATTATAATCTTGCCAATCTGGAATGAAGCAAAAAATGACACAAGTAGATAGGGGCATTGGCCTAAGAGGAAGAAGACCAGACTCATGGCTTCAGCTCTGCTTCCAAATAGCCCCAATATTTTTTGGTAAATCACTTCCCTTCTCTGAGCTTTAGTTTTCTCAACTATCAAATGTGGCAGCTGAACTGAATTAAGATTGTTGGATCTGCAAGATCAAGGGCTATTTCTTCTTCAAGGACTGGGAGACAAGATGGCAATTTAGAACAGTTTAATAAGAAATAAAAATTTAATGTGATGTGAATATTATTCACTAGAATTCACAGGACACAGAGAGAGGAGATGAAGAGATAGCTAAAAATTATCATCAGCTTCAGGGAATCACTCCCTTCTAAGACCTAGGGACTGCACCCCGTGGGGAGAGACACTTCACCAGAGGCCTGGAAAGTTTTGGATGAAGAATGGCCACAAGAGGAAGGGTGGAAATTACATTGGGCCAAGAAGATTTCCATGGACTCCTTGTGTGATACGACTTTTCTTTCCAAACCCACAAAAATCTTTATATTTTTGCTGGATTATACCTTTTTAATGAATTCTAGAAAGAAGTAATATTTGGAAACCAGGTAGCAACAGAAATTGAAAAGTCCCCCAGAACTAGGAGAGGAAACTCTGAGGAAGTAAATCCAGAAATAGCTCAAAACTAAGAAATTGCAGTGTAGAGAGCAACCCTTCATTAAAGTCCATCTTAGAAAAATACTGCATTTTATATTTCATGTGGGACTTTGCCAACAAGGATATTTTACTTAACAAATAAAAATGTGAAGACTCCATCCAACCAGGTAAGGACATAACAAGCACACTCTTCCATTGTAGGTTCTCACCAGAGGACTCTGTGACTATATATATATAGGCAGACCTTCAGCCTCTCCAAACACTTGCCTTAATTAACCCAGTCTTGCAGTCAGCCACGATAAGCACTTAGCAGGCACCTCTAAAGGCTCTTCCACATCAAAGACTCCTCCATGGGAGACCAATGGACCGGATCAGGAATTCTTTTGTCTTCTTCGCTCCTACTGGGACTTGCTAATTTACCCTTTCTCCTACCTCTTTCTCCTCTTGATGTTAAGTGCTACCTTGTTTGTTGTGGAATATTTAACCTATAATATTTATATATTGGTTAAATATACTATTATGTATGATTTGCAATATAGACTGACTTGTCGAATGGATTGAGTCTGTGTTGCCTATGGCTCTGACTACGGAGTGAATGGGAAGTGCTAAGGAGAACAGTCTCCTTGGGAACTCCATGTAGCTCATGGCTTTTGTGATTAGAAATTCTCTGAAGAGCCGGGCGCGGCGGCTCAAGCCTGTAATCCCAGCACTTTGGGAGGCCGAGGCGGGTGGATCATGAGGTCAAGAGATCGAGACCATCCTGGTCAACATGGTGAAACCCCGTCTCTACTAAAAATACAAAACATTAGCTGGGCATGGTGGCGCGTGCCTGTAATCCCAGCGACTCAGGAGGCTGGGGCAGGAGAATTGCCTGAACCCGGGGGGCGGAGGTTGCAGTGAGCCGAGATCGCGCCATTGCACTCCAGCCTGGGTAACAAGAGGGAAACTCCGTCTCCAAAAAAAAAAAAAGAAAAAAAGAAAAAAGAAATTCTCTGAAGAACTGGGAGAATTAGGATGAGTTCTTCAATAGAAGTCTGACATGTGGAAAGACACACACATGTGTGAACAGGACACCTCTAACCTTGCACTGCTGATGTCATGGGGCTTTGAGAAAATATTGCCTAAACTACTGAGGACATAGATGCCACCAAGTGAGGTGTGGGTTAAATCAAGCAGAGTAAGACCATAGGTGAACAGAATGCTTTGGAAATTGATTATTGGATTAACTCTGAGTTAATTTCGAACACTTGTCAGTCTATTCAGTTGTACGTGTGTGATTTTTTAAGTACATAGGCAAATTTTCTTTCCTAAATAGGCACAGTCTCCAGGACATTACTGAATCTTCCTTGGATCATTTTACATTTTATAATATTTCTGAGTCATTATTTTAAACATCATTACCTCTGCATAGGGATTGTAAATATGGGATGTGAACACTGGATTGAATCTGTACAGGATTCATGCATCCCTGGAACGTGATTTTTTGGAGGGACATAAATCTCGAGTGTGAACTAGTTTCTACTCTTTGTCTCCTTCTCATAAAATATGAATACAGCAGCAACAACAACAAAAATTAAGTTGAGGATTCTGTTTAGTTTGGGTTCATAAATTTATCAAATTCTTACCATATTTTGCTTTAAATCAAAGTGAATGAAATTAAATCTAGATCCCCTAGTCTAATTCCCTTTAGTGAGACTGCATTCTTTCAACAGCTATTAGAGAAACATTTTTTTGCCCACACATTTTCAAAGAAGTTTCTGGAGCTTGCAACACACAGGCCATCTTTTAAACTATAAGTATTCAGAAGCAGAAATTCTACTCACAATTGAACTTCACTGAGTTGGCTGACATGGTGTTTTAAATTCTAATTCTACTATGGAGCAAACCCAGATTGAAAAGCTGAGGACAAGTCATATGTATTGTTTGTACTGGGAGGCTGCATCATTAGCAGAGTCTTTGATACACAACGGCAAGTTCTGTTTAAGATGTTTATGCTCCCGGGAGTTTTTTCTAGCGTTCTTCTATTAGACGATATGTACACAGAGCAGTGTTCACAAGCTCTGAGTGGCATTGACATTAATTTCTAATAATGTTTAGAAACATTTGTAAAGTTTATAAACATTATTAGAAATTAACAATGGGGCACCATCCTCCAGTATACAATGTGCATGCTAAATCAATGACCATTATTTGATGCAGTATCCCACAAAGAAAAAATATATGGGTCTCAGAATTAAGGCATGGAAGCCACAATGGCTCCTGTTACTATCACCCCCAGTAACCCACTTCAGGAATGTGCTTCCCATTTCCACAATTCTGGGCACCACAGGTGTAGAGAACTCTTCCACCAGCAGATAGAAAATACAGCTGCCCCTTCAACATTTTGTGCACCCTGTGTCCAGGGCCAACAACAACAACAACAAACAGAATAGGGATAATTGCCATCCTGGAAAGGTAAATGGCCTAATCATCAAGAGGAAAGCTGCTATTCCACATTGGAGAAGTGAGCAATCAGCTTAACACAAATGTGGTTGGCACACATTAGTATTCCATCATCTAATTTTAATCATAAACCCATAATTGCCATAACCATAGCCTAAGAAAAGTGAACATGAACTTGGTCCCCACAGGAAGGAAGTTGTGGGCTACCCACAAAGTTAGCATCCTTCTACCATTATAAGAACTAAGGTAAAGGGCTCTAGAATGAATCAGAGAGTTTAGCCTAGAGCTCAGCCTCTCCAGTAGCAGCTGGGGCTGCAATTTGCCCTACTAACCTTTTTCCCTTATAACCTTACAAGTTTCTCCAAACAGAAAGTCCCACCAGAGTCCTAAAGGAGCCACCCTGAGAAATTATATGAGACAAATGGCCACAGAAATATGGAGGAATTGTCATGAATACTGCAGTGCCCAGGTCTCTCTGCCCTATTCCCTTCAAGACTCAAGGACATATACCCCAAGCTGGGTATGACCTCTCTGAAAGAGATTACCTCTTCTCCAGTGAATCCCTACCCAAGTACTGGGGACAAACAACTAGTTTCTCTCTCCAAAGAGGAAGAACTCTTCGAGGCTACCTAAGCTTCAGGGCTCTGTTTGGAGTCAGCTGCATCCCTGTTGTGATGCTTCACAGCCCCAGTTCTTCCTCTGCCCCACCCTAATTCTTTCCTTTCCCCACACCCCAAGTGCTGAGCCCAAGTCCACTCCCTAAGAAACATCCTTCACACTCATTTCTATCTGAGTCTGTTTTCTGCAGTAGTCAATCTAAAACAAACTTTAAGTATCCCTAGCATACTAACAGCAAAAAGTTAATATTGCTATTTTACTTGTGACATAATTTTTTTTATAGTTTTGCAGTATTTTTTCTCTTAGTGTCATCTAAGAGCAAAGAAAACTCTTCAATCAAATGTGTTTATACCCTAACAAGAGCTGTACTATACAAAATTATTTTTAAATATATAAGACATCTTTGATTCCTCCAATATAAGTACATGTTTAACATGGCCAAACAATGTTAAGACAAACAGAAAAAAGAAAATTTGATTATGGAATAAAATATTTGGGTATTTGACACAAAGAAATGGCTAAAATGTTAATTGTACTTAATTGGCATAAAACCTGAGACTGATCCAATGTATCAGAAATCAAGTGACTTCTACACTCTGATCAGATTGTAAAACCATTTACTAGGCTTCCTTTCTTGTTTTCTTCTCCCTTTATTTGCTAATCTCTTAATCTCTGGAATCTGTTTCTAAGCCTGAAATCTCAGTAGCTGTACTTTCCTACCCACTGTTATTTGTCTCTGAAACCTGTCTACCATCCTGGATGTGCCTGCCTCTTTATTAGCTATCTGCTGACTCGAGGCAGCTGCTGCCTAGTCCTGAAGTATCTAGCAGTGTCCAGCATCTGCCTTGGACTCCTTGGCCTGGGTAAATTTTATTTCTTCTTAATGGAGAATGCAATGGAGTCACAGCTTACTCCTGGGTTAGGTTCTAACATTAGTCTATTAGATGAAGAAAAAAATATAGATCACTGATAAAACTCCTGCAAATCTTATCAGATAAGAAAAAAGGAAATGTATCTCAAAAATGCCTCTTTGCTGTTTTTTTTCCAGCATTTGAATCAATCACTATGAAATGTTTGGTTTTCATTTAAGGTAATACATTATTCAAATCAATGCTGTGTTTAAATACAAAAGTTCCACTTAGCTTAGCAAGATGCTGACACTTTAAAAGGCATGAGGGAAAGGCCGTTCCTGTTCATTGAAGGAACTCACTGGAAGATTACCCTGCATGATTTAAAGGATTATTTTTCCTTGATCTTTTATTTTTGTTGGTTATTATACATAATTATTTGTAATTTATTTACCAATAATATTTGTATATTTTTATGGCACACATGTGATACTTTGATACATTCGTGGAATGTATAATGATCAAATCAGGTTATTGATCAGGTGTTTAGGATATTCATCACCTCAAATATTTACCATTTATTTGTGTTGGGAACATTTCAAATCTTCTAGCTATTTTGAAATACATATTGTTAATTATAGTCAGCCTAGTGTGCTGCTATCGAACACAGGTATTTATTTCTTCTAACTAATGTTTGCAACCATTGACTAACCTCTCTTTATCCTCTCCAACACACATAAACCCATCCCAGTCTCTAGTAACCAACATTCTACACTCTATCTTCACGAGGTCAGCATTTTTTAGCTCCGTCATATGAGTGAGAACGTGTGTTACTTGTCAGGGTCTGCCTTATTTCTCTTACTTTAATGGCCTTCAGTTTCATCCATATTACTGCAAATGAAAAGATTTTTATTCTCTCTTATGGCTGAATAGAATTCCCTTGTGTATATATACCACATTTTCTTTACCATTCATCTGTTGATGGACACGCAGGTTGACTCGATGTTCTAGCTATTGTGAACAGTGCTGCAATAAACATGGGGTTGCAGGTCTCCCTTTGATATACTGATTCCCTTTTCTATGGAGAAATACCCAGGAGTGGGATTTCTGGATCATATAGTAGTTCCATTTTTAGTTGTTTGAGAAATCTTCATAGCTGTACTAAATTACACTCCCATCAACAGTATGTAAGAGTTCCCTTTTCTCAGCATCCTTGCAAGCATTTATTGTCTTTTTAATAATAGCTCTCCTAACTGGGGAAGATGACAACCCTGATTATTAGTGATGCTGAGCATTTTTTTCATAGACCTGTTGGCCATTTATACTTTAATTCTTATGAATTAAAAACACACATGCAATATAACCCAGTCAGTTAAACATGGATATGATAACTATGAGATCAACTAACCCTGGGAAGTGGCAGGACCTGGCCTATGCAAATGCTGTATCTTCCTGAACCCTTCCTCCAGGACTACTTTCATGTGACTAACTCTGTTTCCACTCTTTCATACTCTTTCTGTTTACATATTTCCTCCCACTTTCATGTTCACAATCACTCCATTTTAATCTCAGTGCACGACTGATTTTCAGCTTTGCTATTCTATGTGAGCACTGACCCCAAAAGGGACTTCAATCTGTTTAAATACTAGATGATACAGAATAGAGAAATAAACATAACATTGAATTCATATAACTGTATTAGCCTTTTACAAATCTGATCAACCATGGCAATGAACCCTCACCATCCATCTTTTGGTTCATTAACATTATAAGCAAACCTATTCCTCTGGGCCGACATTAAACATGAGAGAAATTAACAAACCTGTACTAATACAATCACAATGTCAATAATTTATAATCTGAGAAAAGGAACTGGTAAACCACATTTTAATTATACAGGTTCATCAGGACACATTACTTATGTGACATTTTAAAATTTATTCACACAATAATTAATCCAGACAAGAAGGTTGTAATAAATCATAACCAGATATATTATACCAGCATACTTTTCTCTCAGTGTATTTCTTCCTAGCCTACTGGACATTTGTAAGAATATCCCTGGGGTCAGATATATTCATACTAATTCATTTAATAAGCTGTACAAGTATTTTTAAATATATTACTTTAATATGTTACCAATGAGAGAACAAGTTAGTCAGTAAACAAATAAATAGCTGAAAATATTACTGTGTATTCATGGATTTCATATTTGCTTCCAGGTTGCAATGCATGGAAAGGTAGAGAGTAACTTAGAAATTAAAACCTGTTAAATTCAGGAACATGCTGGATAATTTTAAAAGTTGGAACAGCTATAAAGATGTAAAACCATGTTTCATTTGGGAAAAATAGAAGTTCCTAATAAGAGCATTAAAAATGTGAAGATAAATTTCTATCACTTCTGTTTTGACAGATCTTAAATTCATTATTGTCAATGTGCTTTCTTTTGGCCACAGTTCTAGTGATGAATCTAGTTTTAAACACATAAGATATGCTCAACCCTTTGACATTCTGGTCATCATGTTTATTTACCAAGTTGGACGCTTGAGAAGAAATGCTATTTAATCAGTTGTCTATGTTTAAAAAAAAAAAAAAAGCAAATTTTAAAAAATGCCCATTAAAAAGTACTCCCACATGCATTAGCAGGCATTAGCATATCTGATCATCTAAAGACAATTTATTTGGGACAGATATTATCCCAATTCACAGTTGAAGATATTAATATCAGAGAGTCTTGGATTTGCCCAAGGTCACACAGTTTTAATTCTGAAAAGCTTCAAATATCATGTTTAGCTTTTATACCACCATATGACTGCTACAATTGGAGCAAATGTGCTTTGTTTACACTGGTATCACTAAGCCATGGAGCAGTTTCTCACATCGAGTAGTTTAATGAATCTTTTGTAAATGAACAACTAGAGAAATGATTGAATGTCTGAGTCACTGTTGGGTTCGGTAAGAGAGGTGATTTAGCTACCCTTTGGCAGGAAATGAATCCTTGCAGCTCATTACAGTGGCAGCTATAGCTCTAGAGATCTCATAAATTTTGAAGATTCCTAAAACATAAACACCTGAACTCCCAGTTGTAAACTTCATTTAGAAATTTCCACCTCTTCTATGTGAGTCAACTTAAGTTGGATATAACTATGAGATGTTTCACATAAGCCTCATGGTAACCCCAAGGCAAACATCTATAGTAGATACAAAATAGAGAAGAAAAATAATCAAAGCATACTACTACAGAAAATTACATAATTACAAAGAAATACTGCAATAAGGAAAGAAAGGAATAATCTATAAATATCCAGACAACAATAAATAAAATATCTATAGTAAATCTTTACTGATCAATAGTTACTTTAAATGTAAATGGTCTAAAATTAATAAAATATACAGAGCAGCTACATAAATTTAAAACAGACCCAACTACATGCTGCCTGAAAGAGACTCATTTCACTTGTAAAGAAACACATTGACTGAAAATGAAATGATGAAAATAGATATCCCATACAAATGGAAATCAAAATAGAGGAGTAGCTGTTTACCAGATAAAATAGCCTTTATATTCAAAATTGTATAAAAAGAAAATATAACAATTCCCATACAAATGGAAATCAAAATAGAGCAGGAGTAGCTATTTATCAGATAAAATAGCCTTTAAATTCAAAACTGTAAAAAAAGAAAATATAACAATTATAAATACATATGCACCACCCAACACCAGAGCACCTAAATGTATAAAGCAAATATTAACAGATAAGAAGGAAGAGATAGACAGCAATACAATAATTGAAGGAGATTTCAATATCACACTTTCAGCAATAGGAAGATGATCCAGGAGAAAATTAATAGAAAATGTTGGACTTCACCTATACTTTTTTGTTCACCTATACTTTCAATCAAATGGACCTAAGAGATATATGTCGAACATGCACAGGATACATATTCTCCTCAAGCCCACATGAAACATTCCCCAGGATAGATCATATGTTAGATCACAAAACAAGATTAACAAATTTAAGATTAAAAATATATCAAAATATTTTCTGACTATAATGGTATAAAAGTAGAAATTAATAACAGGACAAAAAGACCTGGAATATTCTCAAATATAAGAAATCAAAAACCATGCATCTGAACAGCCAATGTGCCAAAAAGAAATAAGAAATTATAAGGAAAATTTATAAATATATAGAGATAAAAATGGAAACAAAGCATACCAAAACTTATGGGACACAGCAGAAGTAGCTGTAAAAGCAAAGTTTATAGCAATAAACATGTACATATAAAAGAACAAAGATCACAAATAAACACCTCAACATTACACCAAAAGGAACTAGAAAAAGAAGAACAAACTAAACCCAAACGTAGCAGAAGGAAGGAAACAATAAGGATCAGCACAGAAATATATCAAATGAGAATAGAAAATGTATAGGAAAAATATCAAT
>NW_022437991.1:19900-20527 GCF_009761245.1 Sapajus apella | reverse complement strand
CAAGGAGTCAGCCTAGTCACAGTCGGCCTATAGCAGCTTTGCTGAGCTGCTGTGGGCTCCGCCCTGCTGCCGAGTAAACTACCCGGCAGTCCTGTTTATATGTAGTTAGAACTTCTTTGGTGATGGTGGCCCGCCTCTGTTGGGGCGGAGTCTCTGCTGTGGAGGGTTGCCTTGGCAACGGCGGGCTGCCTCAGCAATGGCGGGTTGCCTTGGCAACGGCGGGCTGCCTCCGTAATGGCGGACACCCCTCCCCCACAGAGCTGGACCGTCCCGGGTTCAGCTGTGCTTGCTGTGAAACTCTCAATCCAGAGTTTCTGATTGCTGTTCTTTTGTGGGGGTGGGGCCAGCCGAGCCTGATCGCCTGGCTCCCTGCCTCAGAGCACTTTTTAATTTTGTGTTCCAGTCGCCTGTTGAAAAGGCGTCGTGGTCTGTTTGTTTTCCCCTGAGGCCACTCACTGCGATGGCTTAAACAGTGGCACTGATGTTTGTGGCGCTATTTTTCTTTTTTTACCCTGGAATCTACTGTCCTGGTTCTCTGCTCAGTCCTCTTTTTGAACCGGCGTATGGGTGACTTCCCGTGGCTCCAATCGCCAGCCAGAAGGGCCCCCGGACCGGTGTATTTTGAAC
>NW_022437991.1:0-19890 GCF_009761245.1 Sapajus apella | reverse complement strand
TTTCTAACCCGCTGAATCTAAACATAGATGTAACTTCCTAAGGTGAACGAACACACAGCAGAGCAGTTAGAAAAAGACGTTTCTCCTGTGGTTTAGACGCTATCTTACCACTAATCCTCATGTGCCTGTATATGGCTGGAAATATTTCTTTCTAGTTACTCCAAGGAAAGAATTTCTGAACTGCTACATTCACACATCTTTTTAACTCTGTGAGTTGAATATACACCTTGACTATCATTCTGCTACATAGATCTATTTTTGTTTTAGAGCCAGATATTTTTCATTACATCCTGTACTCCCATTCACTCAGGAATATCCATACAAAGGTTTAAGGGGAAACGTGTTTCTAACTCTCGGTATCTAAACATAGATGCAGCTTCCCAAGGTGAACAAACACACAGCAGAGCAGTTTGAAAGAGATATTTCTCCGGTGGTTTAGACGCGATCTTACCCGTAATTCCTATCTGCCTGTACGTGGCTGGATATATCTCTTTCTAGATTCTGCTAAGAAAGGGTTTCTGAACTGCTACATTCACACATCTGTTTACCTCTGTAAGTTGAATATACGCCTTGACAATCATTCTGTTAGATAGCTCCGTTTTCATTTTAGAGCCAGATATTTCTCATTACACTGTGTACTTCCATTCTCTCAGAAATATGCAAACGGAGATTTTAGAAGAAACGTGTTTCTAATTCACTGAATCTAAACACAGATGTAGTTTCCGAAGGTGAACGAACAGACTGCAGAGCATTTGAAAGAGACGTTTCTCCTGTGGCTTAGATGCGATGTTACCGCTAATTCTCATGTGCATGTATATGGCTGGAAATATCTCTTTCTAGATTCTCCAAAGAAAGGGTTTCTGAACTACTACATTCACACATCTGTTTAACTCTGTAAGTTTAATATATACCTTGACTATCCTTCTGCTATATAGCTCCGTTTTTGATTTAGAGCCAGATATTTCTCATTACACCCTATACTCCCATTCACTCAGGAATATCCAAACACAGCTTTTGGAAGAAACGTGTTTCTAACTCGCTGACTCAAATCATAGATGCAACTTCCTAAGGTGAACGAACACACAGCTGAGAAGTTTGAAACAGACATTTCTCCTGTGGTTTAGATTCGATCTTACCGCTAATGCTTAAGAGCCTGTATATGGCTTTAAATCATTCTTTCCAAACTCTCCATAGAAAGGGTTTCTCAACTGCTCCATTCACACATCTGTTTAACTCTGTAAGTTGAATATACACCTTGACAATAATTCTGGTAGATAGTTCCGTTTTTGTTATAGAGCCAGATATTTCTCATTACACCCTGTACTCCCATTCACTAAGAAATATCCAAACGCAGCTTTTAGAAGAAACGTGTTTCTAACTCGCTGAATCTAAACATAGATGGAACTTCCTAAGGTGAAAGAACACAGAGCAGAGCATTTTGAAAGAAACGTGTCTCCTGTGGTTTAGACGCTATCTTACCGCTAATTTCTCTATGCCTGTATATGGCTGGAAATATCTCTTTCTAGATTCTGCAAAGAAAGGGTTTCTGAACTGCTACATTCACACATCTGTTTACCTCTTTAAGTTGAATATACTCCTTGACAATCATTCTGCTGGATAGCTCCGTTTTTGCTTTACAGCCAGATATTTATCATTACAGTCCGTAATCCCATTCACTCAGAAATATCCAAACGGAACTTTTAGAAGAAACGTGTTTCCAACTCGCTGAATCTCAACATATATGCAACTTCCTAAGTTGAACGAACACACAGCAGAGCAGTTTGAAAGAGACGTTTCTCCTGTCGTTTAGACACGATCTTAACAGTAATTCTTATGTGCCTGTATATGGCTGAGAATATCTCTTTCAAGATTCTGCAAAGAAAGGGGTTCTGAACTGCTACATTCACAAATCTGTTTACCTCTGTAAGGTGAATATACACCTTGACAATCATTCTGCTAGATAGTTGCGTTTTTGCTTTAGAGCCAGATATTTCTCATTACACCCTGTACTCCAATTCACTCAGGAATATGCAAACACAGCTTTTAGAAGAAACGTGTTTCTAACTCGCTGAATCTAAACATAGATGCAACTTTCTAAGGTGAACGAATGCACAGCAGAGGAGTTTGAAAGAGACGTTTCTCCTGTGGTTTAGACGAGATCTTACCGCTATTTCTTATGTGCCTGTATATGGCTGGAAATATGTCTTTATAGATTCTTCAAAGGAAGGGCTTCTGAACTGCTACATTCACACATCTGTTTAACTCTGTAAGTTGAATATACACGTTGACAATCATTCTGCCAGATATGTTCCTTTTTGTTTTATAGCTAGATGTTTCTCATTAGACCCTGTACTCCCATTCACTCAGGAATATCCAAACGCAGATTTTGGAAGAAACGTGATTCTGACTCGCTGAATCTAAACATAGATGCAACTTCCTAAGGTGAACGAACACACAGCAGAGCAGTTTGAAAGAGACGTTTCTCCAGTGGTTCAGACGCGATCTTAACGCTTATTCTTATGTGCCTGTATATGGCTGGAAATATCTCTTTCCAAATTCTCCAAAGAAAGGGATACTGAACTGCTACATTCACACATCTGTTTAACTGTGTAAGTTGAATATGAACCTTGACAATCATTCTGCTAGATAACTCCGTTTTTGTTTTAGAGCCAGACATTTCTCATTACACCCTATACTCCCATTCACTCAGGAGTATCTAAACGGAGCTTTTAGAAGAAACGTCTTTCTAACTCACTGAATCTAAACATAGATGTAAGTTCCTAAGGTGAACGAAGATATAGCAGAGGAGTTTGAAAGAGACGTTTCTCCTGTGGTTTAGACGCAATCTTACCGCTAATTTTTATGTGCCTGTATATGGCTGGAAGTTTCTCTTTCTAGATTCTCCAAAGAAAGGGTTTTGGAACTACCACATTCACACATCTGTTTACCTCTGTAAGTTGAATATACACCATGACAATCATTCTGCTACAAAGCTCCGTTTTTGTTTTAGAGCCAGACATTTCTCATTATTCGCTATACTACCTTTCAGTCAGGAATATCCAAACGCAGCTTTTAGAAGAAACGTCTTTCTAACTCCCCGAATCTTATCATAGGTGCAACTTCCTAAGGTGAATGAACACACAGGAGAGCAGTTTGAAAGACACATTTATCCTGTGTTTTAAACGCCATTCTACCGCTAATACTTATGTGCCTGTATGTAACTGGAAATATCTCTTTCTAGATTCTCCATGTAAAGGGTTTATGAACAGCTACAATCACAAACCTGTTTAACTTTGAAAGGTGAATATACACCTTGGCAATCTTTCTTCTAGATAGCTCCGTTTTTGTTTTACAGCCAAATATTTGTCATTATATTCCGTACTCCCATTCACTCAGAAATATCCAAACGGAGCTTTTAGAAGAAACCTGTTTCTAACTCGCTGAATCTAAACATATATGCAACTTCCTAAGGTGAATGAACACACAGCAGAGCAGTTTGAAAGAGACGTTTGTCCTGTGGTTTAGACGCGATCCTACTGCTAATTCTTATGTGCCTGTATATGGCTGGAAATATCTCTTTCTAGATTCTCCAAAGAAAGGGGTTCTGAACTGCTACGTTCACACATCTGTTTAACTCTATAAGTTGAATATACATCTTGACAATCATTCTGCTAGATAGCTCCGTTTTTGTTTTAGAGCCAGATATTTCTCATTACACCCTGTACTCTCATTCATTCAGGAATATCCAAACGCAGGTTTTAGAGGAAACGTGTTTCTAACTCGCTGAATCTAAACATAGAGGCTACTTTTTTTTTTATTTTCCCATTTATTTATTTTATTGAATTATACGTGTTGGGGTACATTTGAAGAACATTGATTGTTGTTGCATAGGTACACACATGGCAGTGTGATTTTCTGCCTTCCTCCCCATCACCTGCATCTGTCATTTCTCACCTTGCGATCTCTCCCCAGCTCCCCACCCCCTACCGTCCCTCCCCTATTTCATCTCAACCGAACCCAGTGTGTAGTGCTCCCCTCCCTGTGTCCATGTGTTCTCATTGTTCAACACCCACCTATGAGTGAGAACATGCGTTGTTGCTCTTCTGCTCTTCTGTCAGTTTGCTGACAATGATGGTTTCCAGGTTCATCCATGTCCCTACAGAGGACCCAAACTCAATGTTTCTGATGGCTGCATAATATTCCATGGTGTATATGTGCCACATTTTCCCTATCCAGTCTATTGTCGATGGGCATTTGGGTTGGTTCCAGGTCTTTGCTATTGTAAACAGTACTGCAATAAACATTCGTGTGCATGTGTCCTTATAGTAGAACGATTTGTAATCCTTTGGATATATACCCAGTAATGGGATTGCTGGGTCAAATGGAATTTCTATTCCTAAGTCCTTGAGGAATCGCCACACTGTCTTCCACAATGGTTGAAATAATTTACACTCCCACCAACAGTGCAAAATTGTTCCTATATCTCCACATCCTCTCCAGCATCTGTTGTCTCCAGATTTTTTAATTATTGCCATTCTAACTGGCGTGAGATGGTATCTCAATGTTGTTTTGATTTGCCTTTCTCCGATGACCAGTGATGATGAGCATTTTTTCATATGTTTGTTGGCATCATGTATATCTTCTTTTGTAAAGTGTCTGTTCATATCCTTTGCCCACTTTTGAATGGGCTTGTTAGTTTTTTTCTTGTAAATCTGTTTTAGTTCTTTGTAAATTCTGGATATCAGCCCTTTGTCAGATGGGTAAACTTCAAAAATTTTCTCCCATTCCGTTGGTTGCCTATTCACTCTAATGATTGTTTCTTTTGCTGTGCAGAAGCTGTGGAGTTTGATTAGGTCCCATTTGTCTATTTTGGCTTTTGCTGTTAATGCTTTTGGTGTTTTGGTCATGAAGTCCTTGCCTATACCTGTGTCCTGCATGGTTTTGCCTAGATTTTCTTCTAGGGTTTTTATGGTGTTAGGTCTTATGTTTAAGTCTTTAGTCCATCTGGAGTTAATTTTAGTGTAAGGTGTCAGGAAGGGGTCCAGTTTCTGCTTTCTGCACATGGCTAGCCAGTTTTCCCAACACCATTTATTGAACAGGGAATCCTTTCCCCATTGCTTGTTTTTGTCTGGTTTGTCAAAGACCAGATGGTTGTAGATATACTGTGTTGCCTCCGAGACCTCTGTTCTGTTCCATTGGTCTATATCTCTGTTTTGTTACCAGTACCTTGCAGTTTTGATTACTTTAGCCTTGTAGTATAGTTTGGAGTCCGGTAGTGTGATGCCCCCCGCTTTGTTCTTTTTGCTTAGAATCGACTTGGCGATCCGGGCTCACTTTTGGTTCCATATGAAGTTTAAGGTGGTTTTTTCCAGTTCTGCGAAGAAGGTCATTGGTAGCTTGATGGGGATAGCATCGAATCTGTAAACTACTTTGGGCAGTATGGCCATTTTCACAATATTGATTCTTCCTAACCATGAACATGGAATATTTCTCCATCTGTTTGTGTCCTCTCTTATTTCGTTGAGCAGTGGCTTGTAGTTCTCCTTCAAGAGGTCCTTTACTTTCCTTGTTAGTTGTATTCCTAGGTATTTTATTCTCTTTGTGGCAATTGTCAATGGAAGTTTGTTCTTGATTTGGCTCTCTTTAAGTCTGTTATTGGTGTATAGAAGTGCATGTGATTTTTGCACATTGATTTTGTATCCTGAGACTGCTGAAGTTGCTTATCAGTTTCAGGAAGTTTGGGGCTGAGACAATAGGGTCTTCTAGGTATACAATCATGTCGTCTGCAACTAGAGACACTTTGACTTCGTCCTTTCCTATTTGAATGCCCTTTATTTCTTTTTCTTGCCTGATTGCCCTGGCTTGAACTTCTAATACCATATTGAATAGCAGTGGTGTGAGAAGGTATCCTTGTCTGGTGCCACATTTCAAGGGGAATGCTTCCAGTTTTTGCCCATTCAGTATGATATTGGCTGTTGGTTTGTCATAAATAGCTTTTATTATTTTGAGATACGTTCCATCGATACCTAGCTTATTGAGGGTTTTTAGCATAAAGGGCTATTGAATTTTGTCAAAGACCTTCCCTGCATCAATTGAGATAATCATGTGGTTTTTGTCTTTGGTTCTGTTTATGTGGTGGATTACGTTTATAGACTTGCGTATGTTGAACCATACTGGCATCCCCGGGATGAAGCCTACTTGATCATGGTGGATAAGCTTTTTGATGTGCTGTTGCAATCGGCTTGTCAGTATTTTATTGAAGATTTTTGTATCCATGTTAATCATGGATATTGGCCCGAAGTTTTCTTTTCTTGTTGAGTCTCTGCCGACTTTTGGAATCAGGATGATGGTGGTCTCATAAAATGATTTGGGAAGAATTCCCTCTTTTTGTATTGCTTGGAAAAGTTTCAGAAGGAATGGTACCAGCTCCTCTTTGTATGTCTGGTAGAATTCAGCTGTGAACCCATCTGGTCCTGGGCTTTTTTTGCGTGGTAAGCTCTTAATTGCTGCATCAACTTCAGACCTTCTTATGGGTGTGTTCAGGGTTTTGGCTTCTTCCTGGTTTAGGCTTGGGAGGAGGCAAGTGTCAAGGAATTTATCCATTTCTTCCAGGTTAATTAGTTTGTGTGCATAGAGTTGTTTGTAATAATCTCTGATGATGGTTTGAATTTCTGTGGAATCTGTGGTGATATCCCCTTTATCGTTTTTTATTGCATCAATTTGGTTATTCTCTCTTTTCTTTTTTATTAATCTGGCTAGTGGTCTGTCTATTTTGTTGAGCTTTTCAAAAAACCAGCTCCTGCATTTATTGATTTTTTGAAGGGTTTTTTGTGTCTCTATCTCCTTCAGTTCTGCTCTGATCTTAGCTATTTCTTGTCTTCTGCTAGACTTTGAGTTTTTTTTATCTTGCTCCTATAGCTCTTTCAGTTTTGACAATAGGGTGTCAATTTTTGATCTCTCCTTGCTTCTCATGTGGGCACTTATTGCTATATATTTCCTCTAGAGACTGATTTAAATGTGTCCCAGAGATTCTGGTATGTTGTGTCTTCATTCTCGTTCGTTTTGAAGAACATCTTTATTTCTGTCTTCATTTCATTGTTTATCCAGTCAACATTTAAGAGCAAATTGTTCAGTTTCCATGAAGCTGTGCGGTTCCGGGTTAGTTTTTGAATTCTGAGTTCTAACTTGATTGCACTGTGGTCTGAGAGACTGTTTGTTATGGTTTCCGTTATTTTGCATTTGCTGAGCAGCGATTTACTCCCAAAAATGTGGTCAATTTTACAGTAGGTGTGACGTGGTCCTGAGAATAATGTATATTCTGTGGATTTGGGGTGGAGAGTTCTGTAAATGTCTATTAGGTTTGCTTGGTCCAGGTCTGAGTTCAAGTCCTGGATATCCTTGTTAATTTTCTGTCTGGTTGATCTGTCTAATGTTGACAATGGAGTGTTAAAGTCTCCCATTATTATTGTGTTGGAGTCTAAGTCTCTTTGTAAGTCATTAAGAACTTGCCTTATTGATCTGGGTGCTCCTGTATTGGGTGCGTATATATTTAGGATCGTTAGCTCTTCTTGTTGCACTGATCCTTTTACCATTATGTAATGTCCTTCTTTGTCTCTTTTGATCTTTGTTGCTTTAAAGTCTAATTTATCAGAGATGAGAATTGCAAACCCTGCTTTTTTTTTTTTTTTTTTTTTTTTTGCTCTCCATTTGCTTGCTAAATCTCCCTCCATCCCTTTATTTCAAGCCTTTGTGTATCCTTGCATGTGAGATGGGTTTCCTGGATACAGCACACCGGTGGGTTTTGTCTTTGTATCCAACTTGCCAGTCTGTGTCTTTTGATTGGGGCATTTAGTCCATTTACATTTAGGGTTAATATTGTTATGTGTGAATTTGATACTGCCATTTTGGTGCTAGCTGGCTGTTTTGCCCTTTAGTGGAGCTGGTACTTGTTGTTCCATTATATGTGTAGAGCGTCTTTCAGGAGCTCTCGTAGAGCTGGCCTGGTGGTGACGAAATCTCTGAGTACTTGCATGTTCCCAAAGGATTTTATTTTTCCTTCACTTATGAAGCTTAGTTTGGCTGGATAGGAGATTCTGGGTTGAAAGTTCTTTTCTTTAAGGATGTTGAATATTGGCCCGCATTCTCTTCTGGCTTGCAGGTTTTCTGCTGAGAGATCTGCTGTGAGTCTGATGGGCTTCCCTTTATGGGTAATCCGACCTTTCTCTCTGTCTGCCCTTAGTATTTTCTCCTTCATTTCGACCCTGGTGAATCTGACGATTATGTGCCTTGGGGTTGCTCTTCTTGACGAATATCTTTGTGGTGTTCTCTGTATTTCCTGGACTTGAATGTTTGCCTACCTTGCTAGGTTGGGGAAGTTTTCCTGGATAATATCCTGAAGAGTATTTTCCAGCTTGGATTCATTCTCTTCGTCGCATTCAGGTATGCCTATCAAACGTAAATTAGGTCTTTTCACATAGTCCCACATTTCTTGGAGACTTTGTTCATTCCTTTTTACCCTTTTTTCTTCTGTCTTGCCTTCCCGTTTTATTTCATTGAGTTGATCTTCGACCTCTGATATCCTTTCTTCTGCTTGGTCAATTCGGCTGTTGATACTTGTGCATGCTTCACGAAGTTCTCGTGTTGCGTTTTTCAGCTCCATCAATTCACTTATATTCCTTTCTATTTAGCCCATCCTAGTTAGCATTTCGTCCAATCTTTTTTCAACGTTCTTAGTTTCTTTGCATTTGGTTAGAACATGTTCTTTAATTTCACAGAAGATTCTTTCTACCCACCTTCTGAAGTCTGATTCTGTCATTTCATCACACTCGTTCTCCCTGCAAACTTCTTCCCTTGCTGTTGAGGAGTTGTGATCCCTTGTAGGAGGAGAGCTGTTCTGGTTTCGGGTGTTTTCATCTTTTTTGCGCTGGTTTCTTCCCATCTTTAAAGATTTATCCACCTGTCGACATTGTAGTTGCTTTCTTTCAGATTGGGTCTCAAATCTTTCAGATTAACGTTCTGTTTGTTGATGATGAGGTTATTTCTGTTTCTTGGTTTTCCTTGTGACAGTCTGACCCCTCTGCTGTAGGTCTGCTGAGGTTCACTCCAGGCCCTGCTTGCCTGGGGTTCACCTGCAGCAGCTGCTGAACAGCAAGGGTTGTTACCAGTTTTCTTCTTCTGCTATCTTTGTCCCACAAGGATACCCGCCTAGTGTCAATCTGATCTCTCTTTTATGAGGTGTCTTTTTGGATATAGAGGGGTCAGGGAGCTTCTTGAGGAGACAGTCTTTTCTTTATAGGACTTCAAGTGGTGAGCTGTGAGATCTGTTGTTGTTCATTCAGAGCTGTTGGGCAGTTACTTTTAGGTCTGCTGCAGCAGAACTCATAAACTGCTTTTTGTTCCCAGGTGCTCTGTCCCAGGGATTTATGGCTTTATTTATGAGTTTCCGTTATGCTGCCGCCTTCTTTTTTTTTTTTTTCCTTCAGACCAGCCAAGCCCAGCAAGGAGGCAGCCTAGTCACTGTCGGCCTATAGCAGCTTTGCTGAGCTGCTGTGGGCTCCGCCCTGCTGCTGAGTGAACTTCCTTGCAGTCCTGTTTATATGGGTGTAGTTAGAACTGCTTTGGTGATGGTGGCCCGCCTCTGTTGGGGCGGAGTCTCTGCTGTGGCGGGTTGCCTTGGCAACGGCGGGCTGCCTCAGCAATGGCGGGTTGCCTTGGCAATGGCGGGCTGCCTCGGTAATGGCGGACAACCCTCCCCCACAGAGCGGGACCATCCCCCGTTCAGCTGTGCTTGCTGTGAAACTCTCAATACAGAGTTTCTGATTGCTGTTCTTATGTGGGGGTTGGGCCAGCCGAACCTGATTGCCTGGCTCCCTGCTTCAGAGCCCTTTTTAAGTTGGTGTTCCAGTCGCCTGTTGAAGAGGCGTTGGGGTCTGTTTGTTTTCCCCTGAGGCCACTCGCTGCGCTGGCTTAAACAGCGGCACTGAGGTTTGTGGCGCTTTTTTTTTTTCTGCCGTGGAATCTACTGTCCTGGTTCTCTGCTTGTCCCCATTTTGAACCAGCGTATGGGCAGCTTCCCGTGGCTCCAATCGCCAGCCAAAAGGGCCCCCGGACGGGTGTATTTTGTACAGAGAACCGCGGCTCCGGGGCGCCAAAAAAGCAGCCGCGCGGGGCAAAGCAGCGGCGCTGGCATGCACAGCCGCGCCAGCCGAATCAGACGCGCTGGAGACCGCGGAGCACCTCCGCCCGGGAATTTCCTAGTCTGTGGGCAATAAAAACTCGGCGTCCACTCACCCTCTGCACTTTCACTGGGAGCTGCAATCCTGAGCTGTTCCTAAACGGCCATCTTGGATCCAAAAAAAAAAAAACCTCACTCATCTTTTTTATTCTGTAAGTTGAATATACACCTGGGCAATCATTCTGCTACATAACTCCGTTTTAGTTTTAGAGCCAGATATTTCTAATTACACTCTATTCTCCCATTCACTCAGGAATATCCAAACGCAACTTTAGAAGAAACGTGTTTCTAACTCGCTGAATCTAAACATAGATGCAACGTCCTAAGTTTAACAAACACACAGCAGACAAGTTTCAAACAGATGTTTCTCCTGTGGTTTGGACGCGATCTTACCACTAATTCTTAGGAGCCTGTATGTGGCTGGAAATAACTCTTTCCAGATTCTCCAAAGAAAGGGTTTCTGAAGTGCTACATTCACACATCTGTTTAACTGTAAGTTGAATACACACCAGCAATCATTGTGCTACATAGCTCCGTTTTTGTTTTGAAGCCAGATATTTCTCATTACATCCTATACTCCCATTCACTCAGGAATATCCAAACGCAGCTTTTAGAAGAAACGTGTTTCTAATTCGCTGAATCTAATCATAGATGCAACTTCCTAATGTGAACGAACACACAGCAGAGAAGTTTGAAAGACTTGTTTCTCCTGTGGTTTAGACGCGATCTTACCATTAACTCTTATGAGACTGTGTTTGGCTGGAAATATCTCTTTCCGGATTCTCCATAGAAAGGGTTTCTGAACTGCTATATTCACACATCTGTTCAACTCTATACATTGAATATACACCTAGAGAATGATTCTGCTACTTAGCTCCGTTTTAGTTTTAGAGCCAGATGTTTCTCATTTCACACTGTACTCCCATTCACTCAGAAATATCCAAACGCAGCTTTAAGAATAATGGTGTTTCTAACTCGCTGAATCTAATCATGGATGCAACTTCCTAAGCTGAAAGAACACAGAGCGGAGAAGTTTGAAACAGACGTTTCTCCTGTGGTTTAGATTCGATCTTACCACTAATTCTTATGAGCCTGTATGGGGCTGGAAATATCTCCTTCCAGATTCTCCAAGGAAAGTGTTTCTCAACCGCTACATTCACACATCTGCTAAACTCTGTACGTTGAATATACACCTTGACAATCAGTCTGCTTCATATCTTCTTTTTTGTTTTAGAGACAGATATTTCTCATTAAACCCTATACTCCCATTCACTCAGAAATATCCAAACGCAGCTTTAAGAATAATGGTGTTTCTAACTCGCAGAATCTAATCATAGATGCATCTTCCTAAGGTGAACGAACACACAGCAGAGAAGTTTGAAACAGACGTTTCTCCCGTGGTTTAGACGCAATCTTACCAGTAATTCTTATGATCCTGTATATGGCTGGAAATATCTCTTTCCAGATTCTGCAAAGAAAGTGTTTCTGAACTGCTACATTCAGTGATCTTTCTAACTCTGTAAGTCGAATATACACCTGGACAATCAAACTGCTACATAGCTCCGTTTTTGTTTTAGAGCGAGATGTTTCTCATTACACCCTATTCTCCCATTCACTCAGGAATATCCAAACACACCTTTTAGAAGAAACGTGTTTCTAACTCGCTGAATCTAAACATAGATGCAACTTCCTAAGTTGAACGAACACTCAGCAGACAAGTTTGAATCAGACATTTCTCCTGTGGTTTAGACGCGATCTTACCAGTAATTCTTAGGAGCCTGTATATGGCTGGAAAAATCTCTTTCCAGATTATCCAAAGAAATGGTTTCTGAACTGCTACATTCACACATCTGTTTAACTATGTAAGTTGAATATACACATTGACAATCATTCTGCTACATAGCTTCGTTTTTGTTTTAGAGCCAGATATTTCTCATTACACCCTATACACCCATTCACTCAGTAACATCCAAACGCAGCTTTAAGAAGAAACGTGTTTCTAACCCGCTGAATCTAATCATAGATGCAACTTCCTAATGTGAACGAACACACAGCAGAGAAGTTTGAAAGAGTCGTTTCTCCTGTGGTTTAGACGCAATCTTACCGTTAATTCTTATGAGCCTGTGTTTGGCTGGAAATGTCTCTTTCCGGATTCTCCAAAGAAAGGATTTCTGAACTGCTACATTCACACATCTGGTTAACTCTGTACGTTGAATATACACCTAGACAATCATTCTGCTACTTAGCTCCGTTTTAGTTTTAGAGCCAGATGTTTCTCATTTCACCCTATACTACCATTCACTCAGAAATATCCAAACGCAGCTTTAAGAATAGTGGTGTTTCTAACTCGCTGAATCTAATCATGGATGCACCTTCCTAATATGAACGAACACACAGAAGAGCAGATTGAAACACACGTTTCTCTTGTGGTTTAGACGCGATCTTACCTCTACTTCTTATGGGCCTGTATATGGCTGGAAATATCTCTTTCCAGATTCTCCAAAGAAAGGGTTTCTGAACTGCTACATTCACAGATCTGTTTAACTCTGTAAATTGAATATTACACCTTGACAGTCATTCTGCTACATATCTTCGTTTTTGTTTTAGAGCCAGATATTTCTCATTAAACCCTATACTCCCATTGACTCAGATATATTCAAACACAGCTCTTAGAAGAAACTTGTTTCTAACTCGCTGAATCTAAATATAGATGCAATTTCCTAAGTTGAACGAACATACAACAGAGAAGTTTGAAACAGTCGTTTCTCCTGTGGTGTAGACACGATCATACCAGCAATTCTTATGATCCTGTATATGGCTGGAAATATCTCTTTCCAGATTCTCCAAAGAAAGGGTTTCTGAACTGCTACATTCACTCATCTTTTCTATCTCTGTAAGTCGAATATACACCTGGACAATCAAACTGTACATAGCTCCGTTTTAGTTTTAGAGCCAGATATTTCTCATTACACCCTATACTCCCTTTCACTCAATAACATCCAAACGCAGCTTTAAGAAGAAACTTGTTTCTAACTCGCTGAATCTAATCATAGATGCAACTTCCTAAGTTGAACGAACACACAGCAGACAAGTTTGAATCAGACGATTCTCCTGTGGTTTAGACGCGATCTTACCGGTAATTCTTAGGAGCCTGTATATGGCTGGAAATATCTCTTTCCAGATTCTCCAAAAAAAGGGTTTCTGAACTGCTACATTCACACATCTGTTTAACTCCGTAAGTTGAATATACACCTAGACAATCATTCTGCTACAAAGCTCTGTTTTTGTTTTAGAGTCAGATATTTCTCATTACACCCTATACTCCCTTTTACTCAATGACATCCAAACGCAGCTTTAAGAAGAAACTTGTTTCTAACTCGCTGAATCTAATCATAGATGCAACTTCCTAAGGTGAACGAACACACAGAAAAGCAGTTTGAAAGACACGTTTCTCCTCTGGTTTAGACGCGATCTTACCGCTAATTTTTATGAGCCTGTATATGGCTGGAAATATCTCTTTACAGCTTTTCCAAAGAAAGGGTTTCTGAACTGCTACATTGACACGTCTGTTTAACGCTGTAAGTTGAATATATACCTTGACAATCATTCTGCTACATATCTTCGTTTTTGTTTTAGAGCCAGATATTTCTCATTACGTCCTTTACTCCCATTCACTCAGGAATATCCAAACGCAGCTTTTAGAAGAAACGTGTTTCTACCTCGCTAAATCTAATCATAGATGCAGCTTCCTAAGTTGAAGGAACACACAGCAGAGAAGTTTGAAACAGACGATTTTCCTGTGGTTTAGACGCGATCTTACCGGTAATTTTTAGGAACCTGTACATGGCTGCAAATATCTCTTTCCAGATTCTCCAAAGAAAGGGTTTCTGAACTGCTGCATTCACTCATCTTTTCTATCTCTGTAAGTCAAATATACACCTGGACAATCAAACTGCTACATAGCTCCATTTTAGTTTTAGTGCCAGATATTTCTCATTACACCCTATACTCCCTTTCACTCAATAACATCCAAACGCAGCTTTAAGAAGAAACTTGTTTCTAACTCGCTGAATCTAATCATAGGTGCAACTTCCTAAGGTGAACGAACACACAGAAAAGCAGTTTGAAAGACACGTTTCTCCTCTGGTTTAGACGCGATCTTACTGCTAATTTTTATGAGCCTGTATATGGCTGGAAATATCTCTTTGCAGCTTCTGCAAAGAAAGGGTTTCTGAACTGCTACATTGACAAGTCTGTTTAACGCTGTAAGTTGAATATGTACCTTGACAATCATTCTGCTACATATCTTCGTTTTTGTTTTAGAGCCAGATATTTATCATTACATCCTTTACTCCCATTCACTCAGGAATATCCAAACGCAGCTTTTAGAAGAAACGTGTTTCTACCTCGCTGAATCTAATCATAGATGCAGCTTCCTAAGTTGAACGAACACACAGCAGAGAAGTTTGAAACAGACGTTTCTCCTGTGGTTTAGACATGATCTTACCGGTAATTTTTAGGAACCTGTACATGGCTGCAAATATCTCTTTCCAGATTCTCCAAAGAAAGGGTTTCCGAACTGCTACATTCACACGTCTGTCTATCTCTCTAAGCTGAATACTCACCCTGACAATCATTGTGCTGCATAGCTCCGTTTTATTTCAGAGCCACATATATCTCATTACATTCTATACTCCATTACTCAGTAATATCCAAACGCAGCTTTTAGAAGAAACGTGTTTCTAACCCGCTGAATGTAAACATAGTTGCACCTTCCTAAGGTGAACGAACACACAACAGAGAAGTTTGAAACAGACGTTTCTACTGTGGTTTAGATTCGATCTTACCGCTAATTCTTAGGAGCCTGTATATGGCTTTAAATATCTCTTTCCAAACTCTCCAAATAAAGGATTTCTGAACTGCTACATTCACACATTTGTTTAACTCTGTAAGTCGAATATACACCTTGCCAATCATTCTGCTACATAGCCCTGTTTTTGTTTTACAGCCAGATATTTCTCATTACTTTGTATACTCCCATGGACTCAGGTATATCTAAACGCAGCTTTTAGAAGAAACGTGTCTCTAATTCGCTGAATCTAATCATAGATGCAACTTCCTAAGGTGAACGACCACACAGCAGAGAAGTTTGAAACAGACGTTTCTCCTGTGGTTTAGATTCGATCTTACCGCTAATTCTTATGAGCCTGTATATGGCTGGAAATATCTCTTTCCAAACTCTCCAAAGAAAGGGTTTCTCAACTGCTACATTCGCACAACTGTTTAACTCTGTAAGTTGAATATACACCTTGACAATCATTCTACTACATAGCCCCGTTTTTGTTTTAGACCCAGATATTCTCATTACAACCTATACTCCCATTGACTCAGGAATATCCGACGCCACTTTTAGAAGAAACGTGGTTCTAACTCGCTGACTCTAATCATAGATGCAACTTCCTAATGTGAACGAACACACAGAAGAGCAGTTTGAAAGAGACGTTTCTCCTGTGGTTTAGTCGCGATCTTAAGGCTAATTCTTAGGAGCCTGTATATGGCCTGAAATATCTCTTTCCAAACTCTCCAAAGAAAGTGTTTCTCAACTGCTACATTCAAACATGTGTTTAACCCTGTAAGTTGAATACACACCTTGACAATCATTCTGCTATAAAGCACCGTTTTTGATTTAGAGCCAGATATTTCTCATTACATCCTATACTCATAATGACTCAGGAATATCCAAACTCAGCTTTTAGAAGAAACGTGTTTCTCACTCCCTGAATCTAATCATAGATGCAACTTCGTAATGTGAACGAACACACAGAAGAGCAGTTTGAAAGAGACGTTTCTCCTGTGCTTTAAACGCGATCTTACCGCTAATTCTTAAGAGCCTTTATATTGCCTGAAATATCTCTTTCCAGATTCTCCAAAGAGAGGGTTTCTGAACTGCTACATTCACACATCTGTTTAACTCTTTAAGTTGAATATACACCTTGACAATCATTTTGCTACATACCTTCGTTTTTGTTTTAGAGAGGATATTTCTCATTACATCCTACACTCACATTCACTCAGAAATATCCAAACCAAGCTTTTAGAAGAAACGTTTTTCTAACTCGCGGAATCTAATCATAGATGCAACTTCCTAAGGTGAACAAATATACAGCAGAGAAGTTTGAAACAGACGTTTCTCCTGTGGTTTAGATTCGATCTTTTCGCTAATTGTTATGAGCCTGTATACGACTGGACATATCTCTTTCCAGATTCTATAGGAAAAGGGTTTCTGAACTGCTACATTCACACATCTGTTTACTCTGTAAGTTGAATATACGCCTTGACAATCATTCTGCTACATAGCCCTGTTTTTTTTAAGAGCCAGATAATTCTCATTACTTTCTATACTCTCATGGACTCAGGAATATCCACACGCAGCTTTTAGAAGAAACGTGTTTCTCACTCGCTGAATCTAAACATAGATGCAACTTCCTAAGGTGAACGAACACACAGCAGGGAAGTTTAAAACAAACGTTTCTCCTTTAGTTTAGACGCGATCTTACCGCTAATCCTTATGACCCTGTATATGGCTGGAAACATCTCATTCCAAATTCTCCAAAGAAAGGGTTTCTGAACTGCTACATTCACCTATCTGTTTAACTCTGTAGGTTGAATATACGCCTTGAGAATCATTCTGCTACATAGCTCCGTTTTTGTTTTAGAGCCAGATATTTCTCATTACTTCCTACAATCCCATTAACTCAGGAATATCCAAACGCAGCTTTTAGAAGAAACGTGTTTCTAACTCGGTGAATCAAATCATAGATGCAACTTCCTAAGGTGAACGAACACACAGCAGAGAAGTTTGAATCAGAGGATTCTCCTGTGGTTTATATTCGATCTTACCGCTAAGTCTTATGAGCCTGTATATGGCTGGAAATATCTCTTCCCAAACCCCCCAAAGAAAGGGTTTCTCAACTGCTACATTCACACATCTGTTTAACTCTTTCAGGTGAATAGACACCTTGACAATCATTCTGCTACATAGCCCCGTTTTTGTTTTATAGCCAGAAATTTCGCATTACATCCTATACTCCCATTCACTCAGGAATATACAAAAGCAGCTTTTAGAAGAAACGTGTTTCTAACCCGCTGAATCTAAACATAGATGCAACTTCCTAAAGTGAACGTACACACTGCAAAGAAGTTTAAAACAGACGTTTCTCCTGTGGTTTAGATTCGATCTTACCGCTAATTCATTTCAGCCTGTATATGCCTGGAAATAGCTCGTTCCAGATTCTCCAAAGAAAGCTTTTTTGAACTGCTACATTCACACATCTGTTTAGTTCTGCCATTTGAATATACACCTTGACAATCATTCTGCTACATAACGAGCTCCGTTTTTGTTTTAGAGCCAGATATTTGTCACTACATCGTATATTCCAATTCACGCAGGAATACCCAAACGCAGCTCTTAGAAGAAACGTGTTTCTAACTCGGTGAATCTAATCATAGATGCAACTGCCTAAGTTGAACGAACACACAGCAGAGAAGTTGGAAACAGACGTTTCTCCTGCGGTTTAGATTCGATCTTACCGCTAATTCTTATGAGCCTGTATATGGCTGGAAATGTCTCTTTCCAGATTCTCCAAAGAAAGGGTTTCTCAGATTGCTACATTCACACATCGGTTTAACTCTGTACGGTGAATATATACCTTGACAATCATTCTGCTTCATAGCTCCGTTTTTGTTTTAGATCCAGATATTTCTCATTACATCCTATACTCCCATTCACTCAGGAATATCCAAACGCAACTTTTAGAAGAAACGTGTTTCTAACTCGCTGAATCTAATCACAGATGGAACTTCCTAAGGTGAACGAACACACAGCAGAGAAGTTTCAAACAGGCGTTTCTCCGGTGGTTTAGATTCGATCTTACCGCTAATTCTTATGAGACTGTATCTGGCTAGAAATATGTCTTTCCAGATTCTCCAAAGAAAGGGTTTGTCAACTGCGACATTCACTCATCTTTTTTTTCTGCACTTTATTTTATTTTATTTGTAATTATTCATATGTTTATTTTTCCCATTTATTTATTTTATTCCATTTTAGGTTTTGGGGTACATGTGAGGAACATGCAAAATTGTTGCATAGGAACACACGTGGCAGTGTGATTTGCTGCCTTCCTCCCCATCACCTACTTCTGGCATTTCTCCCCTTGCTATCTCTCCCCAGCTTCCCACCCGCCACCGTCCCTCCCCTATTTCCCCCCAACTGACCCCAGTGTGTTGTGCTCCCCTCCCTTGGTCCATGTGTTCTCATTGTTCAACACCCACCTATGAGTGAGAACATGCGGTGTTTGATCTTCTGCTCTTCTGTCAGTTTGCTGAGAATGATGGTTTCCAGGTTCATCCATGTCCCTACAAAGGACCCAAACTCATCGTTTTTGATGGCTGCATAATATTCCATGGTGTATATGTGCCACATTTTCCCTATCCAGTCTATCGTCGATGGGCATTTGGGTTGGTTCCATGTCTTTGCTGTTGTAAACAGTGCTGCAGTGAACATTCGTGTGCACGTGTCCTTATAGTAGAACGATTTGTAATCCTTTGGATATATACCCAGTAATGGGATTGCAGGGTCAAATGCAATATCTATTTCTAGGTCCTTAAGGAATCGCCACACTGTCTTCCACAATGGTTGCACTAATTTACACTCCCACCAACAGTGCAAAAGTGTTCCTATTTCTCCACATCCTCTCCAGCATCTGTTGTCTCCAGATTTTTTAATGATCGCCATTCTAACCGGCGTGAGATGGTATCTCAGTGTAGTTTTCATTTGCATTTCTCTGATGACCAGTGATGATGAGCATTTTTTTCATATGTTTGTTGGCCTCAGGTATGTCTTCTTTTGAGAAGTGTCTGTTCATATCGTTTGCCCACTTTTGAATGGGCTTGTTAGTTTTTTTCTTGTAAATCTGCTTTAGTTCTTTGTGAATTACGGATATCAGCCCTTTGTCAGATGGGTAATCTGCAAAAATTTTTTCCCAATCTCTTGGTTGCCGATTCACTCTAATGATTGTTTCTTTTGCTGTGCAGAAGCTGTGGAGTTTGATTAGGTCCCATTTGTCTATTTTGGCTTTTGTTGTCAATGCGTTTGGCGTTTTGGTCATGAAGTCCTTGCCTACACCTACGTCCTGAATGGTTTTGCCTAGATTTTCTTCTAGGGTTTTTTATGGTGTTAGGTCTTATGTTTAAGTCTTTAATCCATCTGGAGTTAATTTTAGTGTAAGGTGTCAGGAAGGGGTCCAGTTTCTGCTTTCTGCACATGGCTAGCCAGCTTTCCCAACACCATTTATTGAACAGGGAATCCTTTCCCCATTGCTTGTTTTTGTCTGGTTTGTCAAAGATCAGATGGTTGTAGATATGTTGTGTTGCCTCCGAGACCTCTGTTCTGTTCCATTGGTCTATATCTCTGTTTTGGTACCAGTACCATGCTGTTTTGATTACTGTAGCCTTGTAGTAGAGTTTGAAGTCTGGCAGTGTGATGACCCCAGCTTTGTTCTTTTTGCTTAGAATTGACTTGGCTATGCGGGCTCTCTTTTGGTTCCATATGAAGTTTAAGGTGGTTTTTTCCAGTTCTGCAAAGAGGGTCATTGGTA
>NW_022437990.1:17660-20529 GCF_009761245.1 Sapajus apella | reverse complement strand
GATCTTTTTGAAAAAACAGCTCCTGGATTTATTGATTTTTTTTGAAGCGATTTTTTTTGTCTCTGTCTCCGTCAGTTCTGCTCTGTTCTTAGTTATTTCTTGTCTTCTGCTGGTTTTGAGTATTTTTAAATTTGCTCCTCTAGCTCTTTCAATTTTGACAATTTGTATATCCCTTTTTAGGTCCACTGCTCATTTGCTCCTATTTTTAGGCTCATCATAAATTTTGGCTCTTAGACCCATCCCTCCACAGAGAACTAGGCACATGAGAATTTCTACTTGAAGCCTTCACTGATCCAAAATCAAGATATTTTCAATGTGGGCCCCACTCTTACTCTTTTATTCACTTCCCAGAAAAGTTGTTTCTGTCCTCCCAGCTCGCCTAGATTCTCTTTATATATCTTGATTTCAGAAGTTAAAATGGTCAAAAGAAAGCTCAGTCTAACAGAAAAAAGTTAGGATTAAGTTTAATAACCCATTCCAGTGCCTGAAAGTCCTGGCCACATATATTGAAATCCTAGTGGCCTTGTTTGGTGGATTAAACAATGTTACTCATGTGTGCCTGTTCTCCCCAGCCTTCTTTATTCTCTGTCATTATATTTGTATGCACATGCACGTGTGTGTGTGTGTGTGTGTGCATGACCACATGAAGATAAGTGTACATGCACACAAAACTCTCCACCTCATATTCTGACCTAGCCTGAGGCTTATGTCAAATTGGTGATTGGAGAGATACAGATTGGCCTCCAGAGAGAATTACGGTTTGGCTTCTTGGGCACAAGATGGGATGTGGGGATATCTTACTCCCATCTACATGATTAATTGTATTATCAGATTACAAGCAGTCTTAGAAATTATAACTAGTGAAATATCTAAAGCTTTAGGTTTGTTAGCTGTACAATCTATACAAATAAGAAATGCAGTCTGTCAAAAGAGACTAGCATTAGATTATCTGCTGGCCTCAGAAGGAAGAGTCTGTGGTAAATTTAACTGCTGTTTAGAAACTAACAACAATGGACAGGTAGTTGTGGAAATCACTGAAAAGATGAGAAAGTTATACATGTGTTACAGTCTGAACCTGGAAAGGGTTGAACTTCAGACTCTCTTTTTGGTCGATGGTTCTCATCCTTTGGACAATTTCAAGACTCTAATAGGGAGCACAGTACTTGTATTAGGTACTGTCTGGTATTCCCTTGTTTACTGCCACCCCTGTTTAGGAGTATACAGTCGACCGTACAGGGAGTGCTGACAAAGCACACTACATATAATGGCAATAAGTAGGTATCAGACACTACCACAGATAAAAGCTTAACTCATGAAAAGGTTATAGGGTATTTTGCTGTCCCATCTCTCCACTTCCTCACCTTCCATGTGGCTTAAAAAACAAAGACGTGTGAGGATGAAGTAAAGATGCTAAGCTTTAAACATCACTTGTAAAATAACATGCTAGGGTGTAATATATAACTTGTACCTAGGTAAAAGCAAATGGCACAGAAAAGAACTTTAGGTTTAACTCCTAACCAGCTTCCTCATGCTTCTCTCCAAGAGAAGAGCCAAAAATGTGCCCCCAAGGTGGACAGCTGGTTAGTCAATGACTGGTAAGACTCTCTGAAAGATGAGAGCAACCTAAGACAGGCACAGCCACGGAGAGGCCAGCAAAGGTTAAATTCATAGCAAAATTCAGAATGCTCCCATGAAGGAAATGAGCAGCACTAGGAGCAGATGCACCAGCATCATAATTCACAGGCAAGCAAGTAAGTTGCCTTTGTGCCCCGAAGGTGGATGGCTGGTTAGCCAATGACAGGGAAGACTCTCTGAAAGATGAGAGCAACCTAAGACAGGCACAGCTGTGGGGAGGGCAGCAAAAGCTACATAGCAAAAGCCAGTGTGCTCCCGTGAAGGGAACAAACAGCACTAGGAGGAAATGCACCAGCAGTGTAATTGACAGGCAAGCAAATATATTGCCTGTGTGCCCCCAAGGTCGATGGCTGGTTAGCCAATGACGGTTAAGAATCTCTGAAAGATGAGAGCAACCTAAGACAGGCACAGCCGTGGGGAGGATAGCAAAGGCTAAAGTCGTGCCAAAATCCAGTCTGCCCCCTAGAAGGAACTGAGCAACTGTAGGAGCAGATGCACCAGAAGCCTAATTCACAGGCCAGCAAGTAAGATGCCTGTGTGCCCCCCCAGGTGGATGGCTGGTTAGTCAATGACGGGTATGACTCTCTGAAAGAGGAGAGCAACATAAGACAGGCACAGCTATGGGGAAACCAGCAGAGGCTACATAGGAAAAACCAGTCTGCTCCCATGATGGGAACGAACAGCACTAGGAGCAGATGCACTGGCTGCGTAATTCACAGGCAAGCAAATAAATTGCCTATGTGCTCCCCAGGTGGATGGCTGGTTAGCCAATGGCGGGTAAGACTCTCTGAAAGATGGGAACAACCTAAGACAGGCAAAGCCACAGGGCGATAAGCAAAGGCTAAAGTCACAGCAAAATCCAGCCTGCTCCCATGAAGGAAATGAGCAGATGCACCAGGAGCTTAAATCACAGGCAAGCAAATAAGTTGCCTGTGTGCCCCTGACAGGTGGGTGGCTGGTTAGCCAATGACGGGTAGGACTCTCTGAAAGATGAGAGCAACATAAGACAGGCACAGCTACGGATATGCCAGCAAGGGCTAAAGTCATAGCAAAAACCCGTCTGCTCCCATGAAGGAAATGAGCAGCGCAAGGGCAGATGCACTGGCAGTGTATTTCACAGGCAGGCCAGTAAGTTGCCTGTGTGCCTTCCCAGGTTGATGGCTGGTTAGCCAATGATGGGAAAGACCCTCTGAAAGATGAGAGCAACCTAAGACAGGCACAGCCGCGGGGAGGC
>NW_022437990.1:16849-17560 GCF_009761245.1 Sapajus apella | reverse complement strand
GCATAATTCACAGGCAAGCAAGTAAGTTGCCTGTGTGTCCCCCAGGTGAATGGCTGGTTAGCCAATGACGGGTAAGACTCTCTGAAAGATGAGAGCAACCTAAGACAGGCACAGCCGCGGGGAGGCCAGCAAAGGCTAAAGTCATAGCAAAATCCAGTCTGCTCCCATGAAGGAAACGAGCAGCTCTCGGAGCAGATGCGCCAGCTGCGTAATTCACAGGCAAGCAAATAAGTTGCTTGTGTGCACCCCCAGGTGCATGGCTGGTTAGCCAATGACGGGTAAGACTCTCTGAAAGACGAGAGCAACCTAAGACAGGCACAGCTACAGGGAAGCCAGCAAGGGCTAAGGTCATAGCAAAATCCAGTCTGCTCCCATAAAGGAAATGAGCAGCTGTAGGAGCAGATGCAACAGCAGCATAATTCACAGGCCAACAAGTAAGTTGCCTGTGTGCCCCCCAAGGTGGATGGCTGGTTAGTCAATGACGGGTAAGACTCTCTGAAAGATGAGAGCAACCTAAGACAGGCACAGCCGCGGGGAGGCCAGCAAAGGCTACGGTCATAGCCAAATCCAGCCTGCTCCCATGAAGGTAATGAGCAGCTGTAGGAGCTGATGCACTGGCAGCATAGTTCACAGGCCAGCAAGTGAGTTGCCTGTGTGCACCCCCAGGTGGATGGCTGGTTAGTCAATGACGGGTACGACTCTCTGAAAGAC